>NW_020702040.1:0-11207 GCF_002925995.2 Terrapene triunguis | reverse complement strand
GACAGACAGGAGACGACACCTGGATACGAGATGCACGAGGCGTATGCGTCGTACGGTGGAGGGAGCAGGCCACAAGACAGAGACAAGTCAGCCTCTGTATATGAGCCGCACGGTGGATGGAGCAGGGGACAAGACAGACCTGAGGCAGCTCCTGGATACAGGTCACATGAGGAGTGTGCTCTGTATGATGAATGGAGCGGGGCACAAGACAGACCTGACTCAGCTCCTGTATACGAAGCAGCGGCTGGGTGGCAAGAGTCGGCTGCTGGCTATGCCCCAGCTCCCAGATACATGTCACCTTACGAGTGGAACAGGTCAGTCGCCAGCTGCACCAAGGTGGCTGACAGGAGCAGTGATCTGACTGCTGGGTGGAACAAGCCAATTGCGGATGGGAAGAGTCGACACCCAACTGAAACGAGGGTGCTCCCAGGTGGAAGGGGGCGGCTCCTGGGTAAATCAAAGGCGAGGCAGTCAGATGGAATGGACAAGCTCCTGGATGGAATGAAGAAGCTCCTGGACGGAACCAAGAAGCTCTTGTGTAGACGGAGCGAGCTCCAAGGAGGAACAAGTCCAGTCCCACCAGGAGAATCACAGCTGTTCTCTGAAGGAGCCAGTCGGCTGCTCCCGGAAATAACCCGCTGGCCGCAGGCTGAAATGAATCAGTTACAAGGCAGAACAAGGCCGGTATTGCATGCAGCCAGTCAGCTCCCAGATGTCACCGGTCGACTGCAGGATGAAATGATACAGATACAGCCGCTCACAGATACAGCCAATCCGCTTCCGAGTGCAAGAGGCAGCCTGCTCCATGGAACCAGTCAGTGCCCAAACGGAATCAGTCAGCCCCAGGGGGGAGTAAGTCGGCTCCCAGACATAACCAGTCATCTCCTAGGCAGAACGAGCAGGTTCCCAGTCAGAAGCCACCTTGGTGTCCAGCCCTCTGATTCCAGCTGTTCCCATAACCCCTTTATCACCGGGCTGGGGAGAATGCTGTGAACCCCAGGATCCATTGGGAGGGAGGTTTCCAGAGGCCACTGGCAGAGCAGGCAAGGGGCTGTTCAGTAAAGACTGGGACCAGACCTCTCAGCATCAGTCTCTTTATTCTTCACTGAGAAGCCAGCTAGACAGGACCGACTTAGACAGGGATGGGAGCACTGTCTGAGGGCCCAGGGCCTTACAGCCAATGGTATCGGGGCTGCAGGGAGCTGGGGGCTCAACATTGCTGCAGTTTCATCGAGTCCTGCTCATTGCTCACACACGAAGGTGACGGGGGCGTATAAGAGCCCAGAGAGCCCCGGCTCCCCCCGGTGTGGTCAGGAGGTTACAGCCCCCTGACTGCTGTGACTCGGGGCTCTGGTTTGTCTCTCTTTGAGGGTGTGCCCAGGGCACGGAGATGCCCACGGAAAGGGGGGCTCATGTACAATGCAGTGGGAAGGAGAGAGGGAAATTTGGCCTGGCTGGGCTGAGGGAGGGGGGGAGAGAAGAGAGGGCACATACCTCATGCCAAAGGCAGCTATGCCCTGAATGCCAAGTTGGGTTGTGTGAGCATCTGTCTGGTGACAGTCTCTGGGATACTCTGCAGGCGACCATTGGATCGGAGAGTGCTGGACAGGGTGGGAGGGCCGGGGGTTTCTCCTCTCCTCCTCATGCCCAGACTGGCTTCGAAATCCAAGGAGGGCAAGAACTGAAGCCCGAAATGACCAAGGAGATGAAGCGTTTTCTGTGGATCAGGCTGACGTGTTTGTGCTCTTTGTACTAGGACTGAGTCCCTCTTTGTTTATTGTCTGTCCCAAAAACTCGATGTGAGGTCGACGGAAAACACACTTTCCTTGTTTAGGCTCAGAACTTAGTTGAGGTTTTGTTGTGTACTTACCAAGGGTTGTGCTGGATTCTCCATCACGGACAAGTTTTAAATCAAGATTGGGTGGTTTTCTAAAAGCGCTGCTCCAGGACTGTATTCTACAACAGGTCAGAGGAGATGAGCACAGTGGCCCCTTCAGGCCTTGGACTCTACGAACCCCATCCCTTAGGCACTCTGACATCCTGTTTGCTTTTTTGACCACAGCTGCACGTTAAGCAGAGGTTGACATTGAGCTTCTGCAATGACACCCAGGTCCTTTTCTTGGGTTGGTACAGTTAATTCAGACCTGTAAGGGGGGTGAGCCATTTACACTCCCCCTCCAATATGGATTACTTTGCATTTATAAACATTGAATTTCATCTGCAGTCATCTCTCCCATTCACCCAACCTGTTCGGATCTGTCTCAAATTCCCCCCAGTTCTCCGTGGTCCCGAAGAACCTAAACAATTTTGTGTCAACTGCGCATTTTTCTACCTCACTACTCTCCCACTTTGCAGGTCATTAATACATCTATTAATACATCTATTAAACAATATGGGACCTAGTACAGAGCTGTATGGCCCTGTTGTTAGCCTTTGGCCATGCTGAAAACTGGCCATCGAATCCTACTCTACTCTTTCGGTCTCCTCGCCAGTTTTTGAGCCATGACTGTACTTTGCCTCTCACCCCATGACAACTTCGATTTTTAGTAGCCTCTTGTGTGGGGCCTTGTCAAAGGCCTTTTGAAATACAAATAAATGATGTCAACTGGTCGCCTTTAGCTGTTACTTCATTGGTATGTTTAAAGAATTCTAAGGGACTAGTGAGACATGACTTTCCTTTCCAGAAACTGGGCCAGGAACAGATCCAAGTCTTACTGGTCTATAATTCTCCAGATCACCCTGACAGAGTTTGTTAAATATCGGTACAGTATTTGAACAGTGACAGAATAGAAGGAGAGTTGGCATATTTTTGCTAGGAGCCCAGCCACTTCGTCCTTAAGCTCCTTCAGAATTCTTGGCTGGACCGGATGGCCTCATGACTAATTACATTGTAAATGATCAGTTTGCTTCAGCATCTCTGCTCTGACACCTCCGTCTCCCAAAGTCGTTGGTACCTCTTTCTCTCTCATACACACACATTCTGCTCCTCTCTTCCCTGTTCTGGAATCCTGGTTGCTTCCCCCCCACCCACACCTCTCTTTTTCAGCATCTGTTTCACTCCAGACCACTGACTCCTCCTCCCTCTAACCTCTTCCTCATTTCCCCCAGGTTCTTTTCTACACCCCCTCTCCTGCAGCCACCCACCCACAACACACCTGCTGGATCATCTGCTCGCTGCTCTCCCTCCATCCCATCTCTTCCATTGCTCCCTGTCTGACTCACTCTGTGTCACTCAGACAGTGGGACTGACTCAAAGGGAGACTGTCCCAAAACGGGCCCTGGCTCCAAACCACCACGATCTTGGGAGGAACGGCGGCTGGAATCCAAGCAGCTTTTCAGAAAACCCATGGAGAGGTTACATAAACTAGCCTGCCTTGTTTTAGCAGCCACAAAGGAGGAACTTCTACCTCCCAAAGCCCGATCAGTGCCATGTGTGCGGGTGTCCGGCCGTGCTCAGCTCGACTCCAGCAGCGTGACAGCCGGCTGGGATACATAGCTTGGGACCCAACGCAGCCAGGGCCTGGGAAACACCTGAGGTGGGAGGGAATATGTGCTCAGGGCAGCGATCTCCAGCGGCAGGCACACCCAGGCAGAAGCGCTATTATTTCAGAGAACACCCTGGGTGTGGATGGGGCGAAGGTTGACAGAGCTGTAGAGGATGTTCTGTATCTATCAGGCCACAGAACGAGGTGACTCAGTCCTGGGGATCCCGTCTCACCCTAAGGGGGACAGAGAAGAGTGTAGGCTGCTCTGCAGCAAGGTCTGACTCATAAAAATGCTAATACATGTCAACCGTGAAAGAGTTAATAGTGGGGGGTGCACTGCAGGTGACAGGAAGGACTGTCAAACAAAGGGTTAAACCGTTAAAGCATCTTGCCCACTTGTTGCCTGTGGCTGATTATTGTAACCTCCTGAATGAAAGTGCAAAGCCCTGACATCACAATCAGACCGCGCTTTCCATTGGCTGCAGCAGTTGTTAATCAGCAGTGGAGGAATATGAGGGGCTGCTAGTGAGCTCCTGCCCCGCCCCTCCTCCCCAGAGCAGCCGCAGGTGTGCAGTGAAATCAGAGGGGCAGGATTTTGGAGCCCAGGATGCAGCTGGGATCGTCTCTCCTGCAGCAGTAAGGTATGGGCTGAGCTGTGTTCAAGGGGTAGAGCCCCAGGGGAGCTGCCAAGCAGGAGAGAGGCTCTGGGCAGTGGGGAGAGGTGGGCAGAGGTGCCAAGGATGGGGAAGCAAAGAGAAGAGGGGATGGGGATGGAGGAGAGGTGGGGACTGGAGAGCCCGTGATGCAACTGGACCAGAGCACAAGACAGAAAAAAAAGGGTGAAGGAAGAAGCAAGAGTGTCGGCAAGAGGGTCTACTGAGCATGGGCCTAATAACCTAATAAAGATCCTTCTCCTAGCCCATGGTTTGACCATGTCACCCCCCCTTTGCCTCCATTCCCTGGCTCCCCCTTCTCTACTGCATGAAACATAACCGACCCGTCTTCACTCTCAGTGACCTTCATGGCCAGGCCCCACCCTACCTATTAGAGAACCCTAGGACTGGAAGGGACGTCGAGAGGTCATCTAGTGCAGTCCTCTGCCTCATGGCAGGACTAAGTATTATCTAGACCATCCCTGACAGGTGTTTGTCCAACCTGCTCATAAAAACCTCCAATGATGGAGATTCCACAACCTCCCTAGGCAATTTATTCCAGAGCTTAACCACCTTGACAGTTAGGAAGTTTTTCCTAATGTCCAGCCTAAACCGCCCTTGCTGCAATTTAAGCCCATTGCTTCTTCTCCTGTCCTCAGAGGTTGAGAACAATTCTTCTCCCTCCTCCTTGTAACAACCTTTTATGTACTTGAAAACTGTTATCATGTCCCCTCTCTGTCTTCTCTTCTCCAGACTAAACAAACCCAATTTTTTCAATCTTCCCTCATAGCTCATGTTTTCTAGACCTTTCATCATTTTTGTTGCTCTTCTCTGGATTTTCTCCAATTTCTCCACATCTTTCTTGAAATGCGGTGCCCAGAACTGGACACAATACTCCAGTTGAGGCCTAATCAGCGCGGAGCAGAGCGAAAGAATTACTTCTTGTGTCTTGCTTACAATACTCCTGCTAATACATCCCAGAATGATGTTCGCTTTTTTTTGCAACAGCGTTACACTGTTGACTCAGATTTAGCTTGTGATGCACTATGACCCCCAGATCCCTTTCCGCAGTACTCCTTCCTAGGCAGTCATTTCCCATTTTGTATGTGTGCATATAATTGTTCCTTCCTAAGTGGAGTACTTTGCATTTGTCCTTACTGAATTTCATCCTATTTACTTCAGACCATTTCTCCAGTTTGTCCAGATCATTTTGAATTTTAATCCGATCCTCCAAAGCACTTGCAACCCCTCCTAGCTTGGTATCAGATGCAAACTTTATAAGTGTACTCTCTATGCCATATCTAAATCATGGATGAAGATAGGGAACAGAACCAGACCCAGAACTGATCCCCGCTGGACCCCACTCGATATGTTCTTCCAGCCTGACTGTGAACCACTGATAACTACTCTCTGGGAATGGTTTTCAAACCAGTTATGCAAACATCTTATAGTAGCTCCATCTAGGTTGTATTTCCCTAGTTTGTTTATAAGAAGGTCATGCGAGACAGCATCAAAAGCCTTACTGAAGTCAAGGAATACCACATCTACCGCTTCCCCCCCCCCCCCATCCACAAGGCTTGTTACCCTGTCAAAGGAAGATATTAGGTTGGTTTGACATGATTTGTTCTTGACATATCATAAGAACGTAAGGACATAACAACGGCCATACTGGGTCAGACCAAAGATCCATCTAGTCCTGTATCCTATCTTCCAACAGTGACCAATGCCAGGTGCCCCAGAGGGAATGAACAGAACAGAGAATCATCAAGTGATCCATCCCCTGTCGCTCACTCCAAGCTTCTGGCTAACAGAGGCTAGGGACATCATCCCCGCACATCCTGGCTAATCGCCATTGATGGACCTATCCTCCAGGAACTTATCTAGTTCTTTTTTGAGCCCTGTTATAGTCTTGGCATCCTCTGGCAAGGAGTTCCACAGGTTGACTATGCGTTGTGGGAAGAAATACGTCCTTTTGTTTGTTTTAAAGCTGCTATTAATTTCATTTGGTGACCCCTAGTTGTGTGTTATGAGAAGGCACAAATAACACTTCCTTATTTACTTTCTCCGCACCAGTCATGATTTTATAGACCTCTATCATATCCCGCGTTAGTCATCTCTTTTCCAAGCTGAACAGTCCCAGTCTTATTAATCATTCCTCATATGGCAGCTGTTCCATACTCCTAATCATTTTGTTGCCCTTTTCTGAATCTTTTCCAAGTCCAATATATCTTTTTTGAGATGGGGTGACCACATCTGCATGCAGTATTCAGGGTGTGGGCGTACCATGGATTTATATAGAAGCAATATGACATTTTCTATCTTATTATCTATCCTGTAACAGAGCGAGACTCACTGGTGCAGCGCCTCCTGCTGGTCGTCCTGGGAATTAGCTTGTCCAGCACCCGGAGCGCCTCCTGGTGGCCGGTGTCTCACCTTCCAGGCCCCCATGTCCCTTCCAGACCCCGGTGCCCCTTACCCTGGGGTTCTGCCCCCCCTGGCAGTCCCCACGCTCTGGGTCTCCCCTCCCAGCGGAACCCCCAATCCCCTATCCCCACCCTGCCTCAGTGGCTATTGCAGTCATCATCTAGCCCCCGTTCACTGGGGCAAACTGCAGTCTGTAATGGCCACTCATCATCGGCAAGGAGGTTGGATCAGCTGCCTCTGCCCAGGGCCGGCTCCAGCATTTCTGCCGCCCCAAGCAAAAAAAAAAAAAAGCCGCGATCGGCGGCGGCAGTTCAGCGGCAGGTCCTTCGCTCCTAGAGCGAGTGAGGGACCTGCCGCCCCCGAATTGCCGCAGGTGCTGCCCCTCTCCCTTGGCCGCCCCAAGCACCTGCTTGTTAAGCTGGTGCCTGGAGCCAGCCCTGCCTCTGCCTAACCCCAGGCTGCCCCTCTGCGGCCCCAGTACCTTCATAGGCCTTCACCAAGGCCTGCAGCCTGGGGGCTTGCCAGGCTGGAGCTCTCCAGCTCCTCTGGCCCTTCCCCAGCACTGCTCTAGGTCTGGTCCCCTGAGCTCCCAGGCAGCCAGGCCCTTCCCGCTCCGGAGCTAGAGTGAGACTTCTTCAGCTCCCGGCCCCCAGCCATAGGCATGCGCAGCACATTTCATTAGGGTGTGCACCCAGGGAGCCCCCCCCAGCCCCGCCCCCATCCACTCCCTCCTACTTCCCACCCCCTGACTGCCCCCCTCAGAACCCCCAACCCCCCCGCTCCTTGTCCCCTGACTGCCCCCTCCTGGGACCCCTGCCCCTAACTGCCCCCCAGGACCCCACCCCCTATCTAAGCCTCCCTGCTCCTTGTCCCCTGACTGCGCAGAGCCAGACACACGGCCCCGCGGGAGCGGGCAGCCCCGCCCCTCAGAATTTCTGACTGCAGGGGGTGAAATGCCCCCTCCTTGGGACTTCCAGGCTGATGGTTCTGTTCTGCACTCCACAGGGCCAGCTCTTCACAGGACGCACCCGCTGCCTCTCTGCTTTGGATGTCCAGCTAGACGAAAGGCCATGAGCTCCACGGACCACGGCTCAAGCCCTACCGTCTCCGTCTCGTGCTGCATCTCCAGAGACGCTGGTTCTGCTGCCCTGCTACCCGGCTGGCCTCTGCCCAGGACTGATGGCCACCATCGGGGAGTACTACGAAGTGCTGTGCATTCCCTGTGACGCCTCTGACGAGGACATCAAGAAGGCGTAAGTCCTTCCTTGGAGCATCCCCTTCCCCAGACATCCCGAGGGCACGGTTCCTCCTGTCTCTGTCGGTGACTGCCAGCACTCTCCCAGACCCAGGGCCCCTCCTAACTGAGACAGAAGTGGGGGTCCTGGGTTGAGATTCCTCTGCTCGCCGGGCAATGCCACTGGAGGGCTGTGGCACAGTGACTGGCACCTGCAGCTGAGTGTAAGGGTAGCGTAGGGCCCCTGTTGAAGCCGGCATGGGCAGGTGTCACTGACTGTCTCTGGGCCTGTGCAGGTACAGGAAGGCGGCACTGAAATGGCACCCGGATAAGAACCTGGAGAACAAGGAACACGCCGAGCGGAAGTTCAAAGAGATTGCGGAGGCCTACGAAGTGCTGTCGGACAGTAAGGGGCCAGCGTCTCCCCAACCCAGCCATCCGCCCTCGCTTAGTGCCCTGTGGGTCGATGCTCCTCGCTGCACTTGTGTTGCGCTCCTTGTGGCTGCCTGGGCAGCAGCTTCTGACGCACACGCTTGGTGTCTGTGTGTTTGTCCTGGGGCACCAGCTTTGCACAGCTCCCTGGAGACACCTCCTGGAGCGGGTGGGGTGCCACCCTCTCCGGCCCCATCATTCCAGGCTCTCCCTTCCCCTCCAGCACAGGCCCCAGGGATGAACGTTACCCTGCAGCTGAGCCACAGGGCATCCTTCTGCCAGGCCCAATCCCTGCCTGTGGTTAGGTGTGGGGTACCCTAGACCGATGCCGTTGCCCCGGGGCAGAAGCCAGAGCCCCGTTTCATACTGGAATCCTGCAGCATGGTGCACCTGCACCCTGTGATGTGGAGTTGCCCTGGCACCGTTCACCCAGTGTCAGTCTATGTTAGGTATCTCTATGGCGTCTAGCGCCACGGTATCCAAGCGTCTCCCATAGCTGGGCCGGGAGCCTGTGGCAGGTCATGTCTGTTCCTAATAGGTTCTTTCTCTATGGCGAGGCCCCCTCTGGCTCAGTACTGAGGTGGGGGTCAGCCTAGTGAAAGGGCCATTGTGTCTGCAACCAGACCTGGACTCGGCTGAAGATGGGCTGGGTGACCTCTCGCTCCTTCTCCCTTCCAGAGAGCAAGCGCGACCTCTACGACCGCTACGGCAAGGACGGGCTCACGGGGGCAGGTGAGTGACCCACCCTGCCCTCAGCTGCATCTGCCCAACGCTCTGGCTTCACTGAGGCCAGAATTTGTCCCTGCGGTTGGAACTTTGCTCCCAATTCTGCTGGTGACGCACAAACCAGAATAGACCCCGGCTCATTCTCCCCGGGCTGGGCTGGCTCCGCAGGGCTAGCAGGAGCCCAAGGCACAGAAGGTTTGCTTCTGTCCACCTGCGACTATCCACAGGGAGCCCATCGGCCGAGGGAGGAGGGGCCACATTTCCACAGCCACGTTCCAGATCAGCATCGCACTCAGGGGCCTTTTCTCCCGGCCCCAGAGCTCTGCGGTGGGGAGAGACGGGATCCCAGCCTTGGCAGCCCCAAGCAGGGTGTCCTGTTTGCTTCCTGTTCTCGTTCCTTTCGAGGACCCTTGCGAGGGCCGGCTCCAGGGCCTGGGCGCCGCCTTTGCCATTTCCTGTCTCTGCCTTTCCCCAGCAGAGCCTGGGGGATCGAGGGCTGAAGATGGAGCCCCTGGATTTACTTTAAACTTTGCCGTCATCCGTGACATCCTCAGAGAGTTCTTTGGGGGACGAGATCCTTTCTATGGTGAGTTTTAACCCCACTCAAGTCTCTCGGGTAGAGTTGATGGCAATTTTTGGATGGAAAAGGTTTCCTGACGAAAAATGAGATTTTGTCAAAAATGAAATTTCTATTAAATTACAAGGGAAAATTTCAAGATGAAATAAATATTTTCATTCCATTTTGTTTGGAATTGAAATTTTTCCTTTGCTTTGTTTCACATAAACCAAAATCTTTTTAAATTTCTGGGTTTTGTTTCTTTCCTGTTCCCCACTGAATGAAAGGGAAGAAATGATGATGAAGGTTTTTTCCCACTTTTTTCTTTTTGAAAGTTGAGAAAGTTTTAAAAAGTGACAAAGTGGTAAAAGAATGAGGTGCTGGACGTCTGCCACAGTCACACTTCCAACGTTGGAAAAGTTTGGAAAAGTTACAGAGAGGTAAAAGGAAAAGAAAACAAAAGACAAAACTGGATTCATTTTAGTGACCTGGTGGCAAAAAGGTAACATGGGGAAGACCGAGGGCGGGAGGGAGAGGGAGAAGGGGACGACAAAAAATTAAAAATTAAAAAAAAAATCATGAAATTTTCTAAAGAAACCAAAAAATTCACCCCCTATAGAGTTTCAGGCCAGAAGGGACCATTATGATGGTCTAGTTTGAACTCCTGCATAGCACATGCCGGAAAATCTCACCCAGAACTTCCTCTATCAAGCCCGTAGCTCCTGCTTGAGCCACAGCATCTCATTTACAAAATATCCAGTTATGACAAAAATGGCAAGTGATGGAAAATCCGCCCCAGCCCCAGGCAAGTTCTGCAAATGGTTAATTCTCCTCCCTGCCAAAATGTGCCTCAGTTCTAGTCTGAATTTGCAGTGCTTCAGGTTCCAGTCTCTGGAGCTCCGTATGGCTTTTCCTGCCACCCTAAAGAGCCAGCTAGTGTCAGAAATCTCCTCCCCAGCGAGACTCTTACAGCCTGGGATCAAACCACCTCTTCCCCTTCTCTTTGCCAAACAAAGCACCTGCCTCTGTGACCGTGGGCCTCTATGCCGCAGTGTCCTCATCAGTGCAGCAGCAGGGATGCTGACACTACCTTTCCTCTGTACTATTCTATACCCGGCTGCACTGGACAGTGGCTTTACTTTGCTTTGATCTCGGCTGATTCACCTGTTAAAATCCTGATGCTTTGCTCGGTTGGGGAACTGAAAGTACAAAGGCTGGGATCATTGTTACCCGGCCCTATCACTGCAGTCCCGGAGCACCTCCCACTCTTCCCTGGATTTATCCTCACAACCCCTGTGAGGCAGCAGCACCGCTGTTATCCGCCTTGCGCAGGGAGTCTGAGGCAGGGCAGAGACTGGAACCAGGCCTCTCCAGCCTCAGGTCAGGGCCCAGCCCCCTGGACCATCTTCTTGAATAACAAGCTATTCTACTGTATTCAGTGAACGCATGGGCGGCGCATGTAAGAGGCTGGGGGGAGCTAAGCCACCTCCCAAAAGGCTGGTCATGCAGGAGGGCAAATGCCATGGATGTGGCGTGGGTCACCTCGCTCTGGAGGCCCGCTGGCCTGCCGCCTTTGGAGCGAAGTTCCCTAGAACTGGGGTGGGGGTGGAACCAGCACCCAGACTGTGCACCACCTGCTCACCATGCTGAGGCCCTGTCATTGCTCTGCCTCTCCCCCCAGGCACCACCCGCCCGGC
>NW_020702039.1:0-6269 GCF_002925995.2 Terrapene triunguis | reverse complement strand
GTGGCAGACAAAGGCCTTAGGCCTCCCAATATGGCTACAGGAAAAGGCCTGATCCTTACTGTCCCTTCCTTCTACCAAAGCCGCCGTTACTATCCCAGGAGTCTGACGTTGCTGGCCGGCTTCCTGTAGTCTTCCACCCGTTCCCCTCCTCCAGCAAGCCAGAGCTCTTTTGCTCACTAATAAAGCCAGTTGGATTCCAGTGATCACCACAATGGGGTGAACCATGATATTTAGCACACCAGTTGCAGAGGGTGACCACCCTAATTTCCCACCAGGAGTGACGTCCTGCATCTGCAATAGTTTTCAGTACATGAGTGAGTTCTATATGATCATGTTCTACAGCAATGCGTATTATTCTCCTGTCTGCGCAATGGATTGTAAATGCGAATGTAACAGAGGATGGATTAACAATTTTCTTACGGTCATATTCACGCCTGAGGTTACAGGCGTTACATTGTGATACAGTTGTAGTTTACAGTCCATACAGGTACATAGTATTCAAAATCACAATTTTTAATCTTTGTAATGTTGCAAAAACATCTCTTAACTAAATAAGTCATAAAATTCAATTTGTTATCGTCTACTACTGCCATTGGACAATGACTTCGAACACACACACATCCCCTTCCTGCATATACAGCAGCTGGCTTTTGTTCAGTGAAAATATCAGAATACAGCTTTGGGTTCCTTTGTCTTTAACATAGAAACATTGATCTCTTTCTTGTAAATTTTGATCCTCACACACACATCCCAAATTTTCATGGGCCACACACAGAAACACGTCAATGGTTTTCCATTGTTGGGTTTCTTTATATGCCCCGAATGATGATCAGCAGAATACAGAACCACATTTTTTGTTGGCTGGATTCCCACAGGTACCACTGGCTATTTATCCGTAGTGAGACTGGGGTGTTCGGTTACTACCTATGCTCCTAGAACCATTTGATCTTTATTTAGGGTCAAATTTACCAGTTTCCATCAGGCCATTAATTGTCTCTCCCCTTCTGTAACATTTTCCCACAACAACTTCTGTATTTCCAAAGGCTAATTTCCTCGCCTGCCTTCCCGGATTATTTGAATGCCCAGTTGCTGAGTTATTTCCTGGGCCCGTGCACAGGCGAATGCCAGGGACACGTTTTCTTGTATCGATTCCAGAGTCCCTGCTAACAGTAACAAATCCTTTTCCCCTGGCCGTATTTTAGAAAATAACTGTTCCCTGTTCCTAATTCTGACAAGGAGGCACTGATGGGCTTTCCCAAGTCTTGTCTTTCAGCTGTAACATAACTTGGTTTGTTTGCCATGTTAGTAGCATCCAGTGCTCCAACTCCTAATCCACTTCCACCCAAAGCAGTTTCCAATACACCCCCTGGAAGCCTTTTCTTTAGGCTGCCCACCCCCCCTGGCTGCCAGGCGAAGCCAATAACCATCAGTAGTTCACACTGAGATAGTGGTAGGGCAGCTCTGCCTTCACGGGGCCTTTACTGGACAGCTCCTTACAGTAACCAGGGAAGGGGTCGCAATGGCTTTTCTTTCCTTACTTCCAATTGATCTGACACCCAGGTGCATTCAGCTGGGCTTCCATGCTGGAAGTTGATTAAGACTTGCCAATTATTACTGATCTTCATGGGCGGCGGGTCGCAGAGCCTGCGGGAGGCTCAGCCTCCCAAACCAGCCAGGCGTGACCCCCACCCCTTGCCGTGACCGCTCCCTGGGCTCCAGTTCTCTGGCTCCTCCAGCCCCCCAGTGCTCCGCTGGTGGGGCTGGGGCCGTGCGCCGCCCTCTCTCCCGGCGCTCCTCTGGGGCTGGGGGGCTAGTCGTGGGACTGGGCCAGTGGCCGCAGTGGGCCTGGGCTCTGGGGAACCCCAGCCGGTGGTTCATATGCCACCCATGCTGATTTTTTTTAGTTTTTTTTCCCCAGTAACCAGTGTTTTCACACACTCTTCTTTCCCTTGCTCATGTCACTATGTCCATCCTTCCATTCCCACCACCAGCTCAACCTTGTGTCCCAGGCATATTCTGCCTTTCCATGTGCCTTTGCCACCTGGGGATGTTTCCCTGTTAACCTCCGCCCTTGACCTCCGCCATTCTGCAGTATTGGGTTCTGTAAATACAGTTAAATGCTGATTAACCCTTTTCTGTCTAATGCAGTATCTTTTTTAAAAAACACAATACACAACAATGCTAGCACAAGACAAACAACACAACACAAACACAATCTTTGTTGCGACCGTAGATTCCTGGTATTCTGGGTTGCTCTTCAGCTGGTAGCAGCTTTTCCTGAGGTTCTGAAAGACAAAGAGAACGTTTTTCTACCCCCTTTGGGGGGCGGCAGATTATTGCTTAAAATCCCCCTTCCTTTGACAGATCTCCTCGCTGACTGCAGGCAAAGCCGAGGCCTTACCCCCATGTTTCCCAATGGTTTTGTTCTATAGGCAGGCAGGGTTTAATGGCTTCTCCCTTTTAAGGGTTTAGGGTGAATTATCGCACTGTTCAGTCATTACGTTCCTGAGGTGGTGTGCCTCAGTTTCCCTTTCCATGCAGCAGACCAAGTCTGTCATCGTCGTTTGTTTGTTTGTTTGTTTGCTGTGCTGAGCTTTAAGTTTATTCCCAGGTAATAGCTGAGACGCGTCATTACCAGAATGCTTTGTTTTTTTTTAACATGAGGTGTGTTTCCAATGACCATTTCTAGCAGGCTTAAAGGTTTTTTCCCAAAAAATCATATACATCGTTACAGGGTTACTCATTAACGTTGCATTTATCCCAGTGTTTAATATTAACAATAACATTCGCATCAATGGATTACACGTGGGCATTTATAGGTGCCTCTTACTTAGACAATTTGTCGTTGAGACCAGTGTGCCCAATGTCCTCTTGAAATCTTTGCAGAGGCTGTAATGTAATGATCTCCTTGGGGGTTAGGTGAATTACACGGTAGGGGGGTCATGCATGTCAGCAGACCCCTTTTGTATCTGTCTTTAGAGTTCAGCCCTGTGCACACACCCAGACATTTCTCCGGAGGGTTAACCTGTCCCTCTTATTCTCTGGCTTGACTCCTTTCTCCTTCCTTCCTTCCTTTCCGAAGGGTCATCATTGGAGCCTTTTGGTTTCAGGTGGTCTGTTTGCTGACCAGGTCTGTTTGTGCTGCCATTTATGGGCAGTTCTCGCCTGCCTCTATCAGTGAGGTAATTTACATCAACACAGAGGCTTTCGGGCTTGCTTTTGGATCCAAAGCCATCAGCAGCTTAGAGACTCTGTCTTACAAGGGACACAATCAACTTCCACTGGAGTTTTGATTTCTTTCCACTTTCAACTCCTGCTTCCAAAACACACAGCGATCGGAAAAAGAAAAACACAACTGTCAAGGCTGAATCCCCACTCTGGCACTTTGAGTGCAGAAGATGGGGGCCCGCAAGAATTCTAAAAATGAATACTGGCCACTCCAGGCTGCTATTAAACTCCCAAGGTTACAGCTTCTCTCTGACCTTGGCTTGGTAAACGCTGCCACCACCCAAATGCAAAAAAACCCCTTTAAACCCAGGAAGGCGCACTTGGGAATTCCTCCCTGTGGGGGGCCCTCAAACCCTTTCACCCCCGCTCCAGGGAAGAGCTGAGAAAGAAAACAAAGGAAATTAGCTGTGGCTACCAGCTAATCACACAACATGCACAAACCTCTTAGGACACCAAAAATCCAATCCTGTTCTTAAAAAAAGTAAATTTTATTAGAAACCAAAAGGAAAAAAATACATCTGGAACTCAGGCTTTTTGCTAGATCTTAAAAGAAACAATTACAAAAATTAAGCCCCCAAACTAGCTTTCTTGGGGGGTTCAGCTTAAAGGTTACAAGCAAACAAAAGCATCTGGGGTTAGCACAGAGGAGATCCACAAGCCAATAAATAAATAAATAAATAAACCTAATCGCGTCTATTTAAACATGCCCTGTCCAATCATTTCTTCTAGGGATGGAAGATGAATTTTTATACCTGGTTCAAGCCTCACACAGCATTGCTGCGGCCCTTTGTTCCCCTCTTTCCTGGAGAGAGACACACACAAACAAAGGGAAGTTTTTTTCCCCATTTTAAAAGTTCTAGCCCTCCCATTGGCTCTTTTGGTCAGGTGCCCACTCCGTTTCCTTTACCTGGGGAACTGTGTTAACCCTTTACAGGTAAAGCGAGCAGAGAACAGCCACCAGGAGGGACTTTCTAACTAACTGGCTGGCTGGGTGTCCATCAAAGGACCCCACCCACCCCTTCATTTATCACAACATCCTATTGTGGCTCCCTTTAGAGCCCTAATAGGATTTTAATGAAGTAGAATGTTTTGTTTGCATTTCTTTTACCCCTTCTACAATAGACACTGCACATGTCCTGGGAAAAATGCACCTTCCTTCCATAGTTTAACTTCTAGAACATTATATTCGCCATCTCAATTTTTGCATAAGATGTAACTGTTTCTTTTGTGCTCACAGAGTTTTCATGTCCCCTTATCACAGATACAGTCTGATTACTCAGAGCCACCTTGTCAGTGTTCCTGATACTGCTTCTTTGTGCACCTCACCCCTGCGTTGCTCCAGAGGGCACTGTCTTTTTGTTAATAAAAAAAAGTTTCAGAATCTCTCCCCATTCTCCCGGTTCTGGCTGCCCCTTACTACAGCCACGACTTTGGTCTATAAAAAAAATTGAACTTTATAAAGCATTGAGGTGTCTTAAGGGTTAAATGCTAACTACCAAAGCCGAACACCACTAGTTACCTGTGTCTGGCAAAAACTGTCTGTCAGTTTTGCAACTTTGAATGAAAGATTCAAATGGATTTTTAGTGGTATTATTTAAAAACAACCACAACAAAACCAATTCACCTTAAACCTACAAAACAGGGTTTTACAAACCAGGAGTGTTGCTTTAGGTCCTTAAAACCTCACATAATTACACCCCCCCACACAGATACGTACCTACATTCTCTTTTTTCTTAACATCCCTTGCACTGCTTTAATTGTTACACAGCTGTACGTAGATTACGTTCCCTTTTATATACTTGGGGGCAGTTAAATTCCAATAGAAACCTCTTGTTCTTTTAGCGAACTTGACTAAATTGTCTCTAGTCAAATGATTTAAATCAGATTGTCTCTTTGCCTGGATTATTTACAGACATTCCTTCAGAATGGCTGCAAAGAAATCAAGAATTCTCTTCTGATAACACTTTCCCTCTTTAACATTTTCACATCTTTCAACTGTTCAATTCCCTCCAGCCTCTGCAGGGTTAACTTCTCACTCTCTGTCCTTAAATCACTTGTTTATCTCCCAGAATGACGCCTCCATCAGCTCAGAGTTCACCATTCCCAGTATTGTCCCAGGGCTCTGAATTCCCCAGGCCTGTGTTTACCCCTTCCCTCACTCCTGCCACTCTGCCCCTCAGGGCTCCCAACCTGTTTTCCAAGCTCTTTATCTGTTGCCTGCCTGCTTGTCTGGGCCCGATCCTGCTTTCCTCGCTGAACCGCCCCTTCCCCTGGGCACAGGCTTTGTCCTACTAACCATTTAGCAAGGAGGGGGGCTCCTCAACTAGCCCCCACCCCTCCTGGTCCCTTTTCTTCGTTCCCTTTCTCTCTCGTTGCTTTGGGGTGGTCATTCTGCCAGGTAGGTAGCGACACTTTCTGACAGAAGGCACAGGTACTCTGCTATCATTTACCATGTTGGAATCTATCCGTTTGGCCAAAAAGACTTCAGGCTGCCCGCGTTCTCCACCAAATGTGTTACCCGCACAAAATTCTCTGTTACTTGCACTCTAGGACATCCCACCTCTGCCTAGTTCCCAGGGCTCAAGGCGTAACCCGGTTAATTTAAGCACCCCCCAGCCTTACCCCATTCCTAGGGCTCCAGACGAAGGGCACCTAACTTTACCCCTCACGGGCTCCGGGCTCTACTCCTCCAGGCAAACACCCATTCCATGTGGACTCAGGGCTTAATCTTTTGCAGGTTTACGGGGTCTCTTACCAGTGAAAGAGCCTCACACAGCAATATCCTACTTAACCTCTATTTATTAACAATCCCCAAAACAGACGGCACACGCTACACACACAGTGCTCACCACTCCCAAGAAGGCAGATGAACTTTTCCCCGCTGGCCAGTCAGGATCAGGCCATCTGGGGGACTCCAGTTTCTGCTCAGTGTCATTGGCTGAGTGTTGGGGTCTGGCAGCTCTGATCTTGGGCTGTGTGCTGGAGTCGGTTCCCAAGAACTTCCTTTTGGACCCCAGTTTCTAGAGTGAAACTTGAGTCC
>NW_020702038.1:0-5400 GCF_002925995.2 Terrapene triunguis | reverse complement strand
AGAGACTTGTTTAGAAAGATGGGGAGAACCTGGATTGATGTCTGGTCCCTCTCAGTCCCAAGAGCGAACCACCCCTTAAAACAAAGAGCCCACACAAAAGCCTTTCCCCCCCCAAGATTTGAAAGTATCTTGCCCCCTTATTGGTCCTCCGGGTCAGGTGTCAGCCAGGTTACCCGAGCTTCTTAACCCTTTACAGGTAAAAGGATTTGGAGTCTCTGGCCAGGAGAGCTGTTTCCCTTCCCTTTATAGTTATGACACGCCCCCCAAATCACAGATAGTGTTGGACGTTCGGTTCCACACTGGCTGTGATTTCTTCCTGGAGTTCTAGGAGAAAACAGAGTTAATAAGACACATGTACCTTTAGACATACTACTGATTATATAAAAACTAACAATATGTTTCAATCCAAGAACAATTGTTAACTAGTTAACTCTGGGAAACTTTCCCGGGAGAGTGCATCAGCCACTTTGTTAGAAGCTCCCGAAATGTGTTGTATTTCAAAATCAAAATCTTGGAGAGCTAAACTCCATCGAAGAAGTTTTTTGTTATTTCCCTTGGCGGTATGAAGCCACTGTAGCGCAGCATGGTCTGTTTGTAGTTGGAAACGCTGTCCCCAAACATATGGGCGTAGCTTTTCCAGCGCGTACACAATGGCCTAGCATTCCTTTTCGCTGATTGACCAGTGGCTTTCCCTCTCAGACAGTTTCTTGCTGAGAAACACGACAGGATGGAATTCTTGATCCGGTCCTTCCTGCATTAAAACTGCTCCCACGCCTCGCTCGGAAGCATCTGTGGTTACTAGGAACGGTTTGTCAAAGTCTGGGGCCCTTAGCACAGGGTCAGACATGAGTGTTGCCTTAAGCTGGTTAAAGGCCTTTTGACACTTATCAGTCCACTGAACTGCATTTGGCTGTTTCTTTCTGGTTAGGTCTGTCAGCGGGGCGGCGATTTGGCTGTAGTGTGGGACAAATCGCCTATAATATCCGGCCAAGCCTAAGAAGGATTGGACCTGTTTCTTGGACTTTGGAACCGGCCACTTTTGGATAGCATCCACTTTGGCCTGTAGGGGATTTATAGTTCCTTGACCCACCTGGTGCCCCAGGTACGTCACTCTGTTTTGGCCTATTTGACACTTTTTAGCCTTAACAGTTAGTCCTGCCTGTCGGATGCGCTCGAAGACTTTTTCCAGGTGCTCCAGGTGTTCTGTCCATGAATCAGAAAAAATGGCCACATCATCGAGGTAGGCAACTGCAGATTCTCCCAATCCCGCTAGGAGACCATCTACAAGTCTTTGGAAGGTGGCGGGTGCATTTCGCAACCCGAAAGGGAGTACATTGAATTCATACACCCCTGCCTGGGTGACGAAGGCGGACCTTTCCTTAGCGGGTTCATCTAGTGGTACTTGCCAGTACCCTTTTGTTAAGTCTAAAGTAGAGATGAATTGGGCATGTCCCAATTTTTCCAGTAGCTCATCTGTGCGTGGCATTGGATAGTTGTCAGGACGAGTTACAGCATTTAGCTTACGGTAGTCCACGCAAAAGCGTATTTCCCCATCTGGTTTGGGAACTAGAACCACTGGAGATGCCCATGCACTGGTAGAGGGGCGGATTATACCCATCTGTAGCATGTCCTGGATCTCCCTTTGTATAGCAGTTTGGGCATGAGGTGACTCCCGGTAGGGTGGGGTTCTAATTGGGTGAGCATTACCTGTGTCAATGGAGTGGTATTCCCTTTCGGTCCGTCCTGGATTGGCTGAGAAAATCGGTGCAAAGCTTGTGCACAGCTCCTTGATCTGCTGTCGCTGCAGACGTCCCAGGGTCGTGGAGAGGTTCACCTCTTCCACGCCACCATTCCTTTTTCCTTCGTAGTAGACACCTGCCGGCCACTCCGCGTCATCTGTTTCCTGGGCTGTAAACTGGCAAACGTTTAATTCTCTGGAATAAAAGGGCTTAAGAGAATTAACATGGTATACCTTAGGCTTTATGCTGGAGGTGGGGGAGGCTATGAGATAGTTAACAGCTCCTAAGCGCTCCTGGACCGTGAATGGTCCTTCCCATGACGCTTCCATTTTATGGGCCTGGAGCGCCTTTAAGACCATGACTTGGTCTCCTACTTTGAGGACCGTTCTCTGGAATGTTTATCATACCAGGCCTTTTGCTCTTCCTGAGCATCCTTTAGGTTTTTTTTAGCAAGGGCTAAAGAGTGTCGGAGGGTGTTTTGTAGGTTGCTTACAAAGTCTAGAATGTTAGTTCCTGGAGAAGGCGTAAACCCCTCCCATTGCTGCTTCACCAACTGTAATGGCCCCTTAACCTCGCGGCCATACACAAGTTCAAATGGTGAAAACCCTAAACTGGGATGTGGTACAGCCCTGTAGGCAAAAAGCAACTGCTGCAACACTAGGTCCCAATCATTGGAGTGTTCATTTACGAATTTACGTATCATGGCCCCCAAAGTTCCATTAAACCTCTCCACCAGACCATTGGTTTGATGGTGATGAGGGGTGGCAACCAAGTGATTCACCCCGTGAGCTTCCCACAGGTTTTTTATGTTCCCTGCCAGGAAATTAGTTCCCGAATCTGTAAGGATGTCGGAGGGCCAACCTACCCTGGCAAAAATGTCTGCTAATGCCTGGCACACACTTTTAGCCTTGGTGTTGCTTAAGGGTACAGCTTCCGGCCATCAGGTAGCAAAATCCATGAAAGTCAGTACGTACTGCTTTCCTCTGGGTGTCTTCTTTGGGAAAGGACCCAGAATATCCACAGCTACTCGCTGAAATGGGACCTCAATTATGGGTAGTGGCTGGAGAGGGGCTTTAACCTGGTCTTGGGGCTTTCCCACTCGTTGGCACACCTCACAAGACCGGACATAATTAGCAACGTCCTTGCCCATTCCCTCCCAGTGGAAGGACTTCCCCAACCGGTCTTTGGTTCTGTTCACCCCAGAATGGCCACTGGGATGATCATGGCTAAGCTCAAGAGCTTTACCTGATACTTAGTGGGAACCACCAACTGTCTTTGAGGATGCCAGTCTTCCTGGTGCCCACCAGAAAGAGTCTCCTTGTATAAAAGTCCTTGTTCTACAACAAACCGGGATCGGTTAGAAGAGCTGAGAGGCGGTGGGGTGCTCCGCGCCGCCGCCCAAGCTTTCTGAAGGCTGTCATCTGCTTCCTGCTCGGCCTGGAACTGTTCCCTTGATGCTGGAGACATCAGTTCCTCCTTGGACTGTGGACTGGGGCTTGGTCCCTCTGGAAGCGATGTAGGGGCTGGGGTTTTTTCCATTGACTGTGAACCGCTGTCCGCTGGTGCACTATGTGGTATCTCAGGCTCTGGCTGAGCCTCTTGGGTAAGGTTATCTGCTGCTCCCGCCAGTTCAGGCTCGCTGGTGTCCTCTGGCATTGGAGTTGTAGACGGGGTTGCAAGCGCTGGACTCAGTGCTGGCAATGGTTCTGGTGCTGGTTGCGTTGCGAATTCCGGTTCCGGGACTGGCTTTGGCTGGGTCTCTGGGATTGGATCCACTATGGCTGTTGCAATCGTTGGCAGGGGATCCGGTTCCACCACCTGTGTTTGGGTCTCCGGTAACACCGACGGGGCTCTGGTGGACGGCTCAGGAACAGGGATGGGGGTGAAAGCTTGCTTAGCCTGGCTGCGGGTGACTATTCCCACCCTCTTGGCTAGCTTCACATGGTTGGCCAAGTCTTCCCCCAGCAGCATGGGGATGGGATAATTGTCATAGACTGCAAAAGTCCACATTCCTGCCCAGCCCTTGTACTGGACATGCAACTGGGCTGTAGGCAAGGTTACAGACTGTGACACGAAGGGTTGAATTGTCACTGTAGCCTCCGGGTTGATGAGTTTGGGGTCCACTAGGGATTGGTGGATAGTTGACACTTGTGCCCCAGTATCCCTCCAAGCGATAACCTTCTTTCCGCCCACTCTCAAGGTTTCCCTTCACTCCGAGGGTATGAGAGAGGCATCTGGGTCTGGGGATCTTTGGTGTGATTGGGGTGTAATGAACTGTAATCGGTTGGGGTTCTTGGGGCAGTGAGCCTTTATATGCCCCAGTTCATTACATTTAAAACATCGCCCTGCTAAGGTATTACCGGGGCGATGTTGGTTGGTGGAGACTGGTCGGGTGGGGTGAGAAGGCGCCTGGGGTTTCCCTTGGGATGTGGGTGGGGCCTTGGGTTGTCCCCGGTGATAAGGTTTTGTTTCGGCTTGCCCCTTCTGATATTCGCTCCAACTGCTACTAGCTTTTTTCTTTTCTGTCACCTCCACCCATTTGGCTCCAATCTCCCCCGCCTCGGTTACAGTTTTGGGCTTCCCATCTAGGATGTACCTTTCTATTTCCTCAGGAACACCCTCTAAAAACTGCTCCATTTGCAACAGGAAGGGCAACTCTTCCATAGATTTAACATTTGCTCCTGATATCCAGGCATCCCAATTTTTTCCAATGTGGTAGGCATGTCGGGTAAATGACACATCAGGTTTCCACCTTAGGGCTCTGAACCGCCGACGGGCATGCTCAGGTGTTAGCCCCATTCTGATTCTGGCCTTGTTTTTAAAAAGTTCATAACTGTTCATGTGTTCCTTAGGCATTTCAGCCGCCACCTCTGCTAAGGGTCCACTGAGCTGCGGTCTCAGCTCTACCATGTACTGGGGTGGAGGGATGCTGTATCCAAGGCAGGCCCTTTCAAAATTTTCCAAGAAGGCCTCAGTATCATCGCCTGCCTTGTAGGTGGGGAATTTCCTGGGATGGGAAGTGGTACCTGGAGAGGAGTTGCTAGGATGGTCTGATGCATCCTGCTTAGCCCTTGCTGCTTCCAGTTCATGCTTCCTTTCCTTTTCTCTCGCCTCCTCTTTGGCTTTTTCCAGCTCTATCTCTTTTTCTTTCAGCTCCATAGCTCTCTTGTGGGCCTCCTCTTTAGCTTTTTCTTCTTTGGTAGTCATTTTCCTGTTTTCTTGTGCTGGGTCACACCCCTCTGCAGTTGACTGAAACTGGGATGTACTTAGCTCTGGCTGCTGCTGAGTTAACAGAGACTTTCTAACTAGCTACTTCCGAGGATGTAAAAAGAAAAAAAACCAATTCAACTTGTAAATTATCTTTACCAGTCAGTCAAAGTTTGCTCCCTTTGAACCCTTCTCTTAACAAAGGACCTCGTTAAAAAAAACGTAACACCTCTGCCTTCAGGCAAGGAGAGATAAGATATGCATCTACCTTCGGCTCTGCTTTCCAAGCAGCTAGAAGGGAAAAAAAAATCTCTTACTGGCTTTTGGGTCTAAAACGATCTCCACCACTGTACCACCATGTCAAGGCTGTATCCCCACTTTGAACTTTAGGGTACAAATGTAGGGGTCTGCATGAAAACCTCTAAGCTTAACTACCAGCTTAGCTTTGGTCCCG
>NW_020702037.1:0-2672 GCF_002925995.2 Terrapene triunguis | reverse complement strand
AGTAAAATCACTCTCGCCCTACTTATTACTCCTCTGATTATACATCCAAACATCACATTAGCCCTTTTCGCCCCAGGATCACACGGGGAGCTCATGTTCAGATGTCTGTCAACTGTGACCCCTAAATCCTTTTCAGAGTCACTGCTTTCTAGGATACAGTCACCCATTCTGCAGCCAAGGCCAGCACTCTTAGTTCTTAGGTGGATGACTTGTGTTAGACCCGCAATAGAGGTCTCCCTATGGGATGAGGAGCAAGTAGATACTGGACGCAGTGTTGGTATATAATACTCTAAATGCTCTTTATTGATTACAAAACAAACTTTTCTCACTCCACATTCACACCCCAAACATACTATACCAGAGTCCAAAGGTCAGAATAGTCCCGACGATCTGTTGAGATTCATTCCATCAGGATAAGATCATAAGATGCAGGGAGCCGGCAAAAACCACATCTATATCCACCCGGGGCTCTGGATCAATAAAGGATTCCGATTTACAGAAAGCATAAGCAACCATTTATAGTGCATTCCGTTGCATCGGTTCTTTGCCTTTGTTTACTAGGCCTTCTACCCACACAATTCCAAAGATACAATCCTGGGCAGGCCACCATGATCCAAGGCATGTCATTTCCTCCAATTCTTATACAATTTTATATCAGTCCAGCTGGTGGTGTTTCCTTTTCTGATGATTTTCAGTATTTTTCGCAGAATATAAGATTGTTTTTGCACAAATAGTTCTAATAGTCCTTGACCTTAAGTTCTTGCTTCAGTTGCCAACTTTCAACACACGTATTCATGTCAAGCACACGTCATTCATACCAGGCCTCAATGACCTATAACATATTACAGGGTATATGAATCACAATGTGTGTGTGTGTGTGTGTGTGTACATATATATATATATCCCAACACTTGTATTTGGCTGTATTGTTTGTTTGGTTTTCCTTGAATGGTTATTACCTGGCAATAAATAACTTTTATGGTTAAGCTGGTTGCTTCCCTCCCTCTCTCTCTCTCTTTTGTGTTTTTGGCTTCCCCATTCGCTCTGCAGCAACGCTCCTCTTACCTAAGCTAAAGATCCCTGCAGCGCCCAAAAATCCTGTGGGGTTTTCTCATCAAGTGGGTTACTACCAGAACAATTGTAACGGGAAAGTGGGGATAGGGACATGCTGAACCTGTGGCATAGGAGTGCGGCAACTTGGAAATGCTGCTTGACCCTGCCTACTCAGGCGTGCTCTGTTCTGGTGCCATGGTCGTGGCATATGAGGGTGGCAGCTTGGAAGTGCTGCTCGACCCAGCCTGCTGAGTCCAGGGACATATAAGGGGTACGCTTGAGAGTGCTGGTTGACCTGGTCCACTCAGATACGCTCTGTTAATGTGTGTGTTCATCTGATTCTGGGGCTGGAGGAACCCAGCCCTGGAGAACTTCGGTCCTGCAGGATAGCTCCATTGGGAGGGGACTTGTAGAAGGGAGAAGTAGAGCTCCATATAAGAACACAAGTGACACAAGCAGTACATTGATAGAATTACAGAACCCCCCCCCCCTCGAAGAGTAACCCTAATAAATAAGCGTACCCCAAAGTAACGGGCAAACCTGGGAACACTGTTGTTCTTCGAGGTGTGTTGCATGTGTCTATTCCGTGATCCACCCTCCTGCCCTCTACATCGTAGTTTTCTGGAAAGAAGGAACGGAGGGGGTGAGGGGATGGCTGGGTGCCTTAATGACAGGTACTGCTGAGGGGAAAATTTTCAGTAAGTGTGCTTGGGGTGCACACACACCAAGAAGGAATGGACGTGTGCAAAGAACAGGTTAGTAAACACTTTTAAAAAATTAAAGCAGAGATTCTCACAGGATCACCTGACTCCATGAGCAAGGCTTTAAGAAAAGCACCAAATATTGCAAGAAGGGATAAAATGGCTAGATATGGAAACAATGCACTCGCCTCAAGGCACAGCAACTTCCTCAGGGATTCTAGCTTCCTTCACACGATATCTTCCAGCTCTGCACTGCAAAGTGCAAACCAAATCCAATATGTAGACCAGGGGTCAGCAACCTTTCAGAAGTGGTGTGCCAAGTCTTCATTTATTCACTCTAATTTAAGGTTTCGCGTGCCGGTAATACATTTTAATGTTTATAGAAGGTCTCTTTCTATAAGTCTATAATATATAACTAAACTATTGTTGTATGTAAAGTAAATAAGGTTTTTAAAATGTTTAAGAAGCTTCATTTAAAATTAGATTAAAATGCAGAGCCCCCCGTACTGGTGGCCAGGACCCGGGCAGTGTGAGTGCCACTGAAAATCAGCTCGCATGCCGCCCTTGGCATGCATGCCATAGGTTGCCTACCCCTGATGTATACTGTAAACTCTTTGGGGGCAAGGATCTTGTCTCCTTATTTGAGGAGTGTCCTATGGAGACCAGGAATTTCTCTCCTTTTTAGGTGAATAAGCACACTCTTTGGCCTCTGTAAAAATAACAGATGAGAGTTTTCTTTTAATCAAAGCTGAGATTCTGCTGTAATCACATGACTCCTGGAACTGGGGCACTAAGTAGAGACGTATAGTGTCTATCCCTTATTTCAATGCCTCCCAAAATCATTAATGCATGCCGAGTTAGGGTTGCTCAGTGGTGCCTCATGCCCTTCCAGACTGAAAAGTGGCTAAACCTAAACCT
>NW_020702036.1:0-2049 GCF_002925995.2 Terrapene triunguis | reverse complement strand
GTAGCATTAATCCCTCAGTCGTGTTAGTTTTTACTAATACTGTGTAGATAGATTTTAAAAGGTCAAATATTAAACTAGTTTAAATTGCTTAGTTCTTTTTTCTTTAAGAATTCATCAGAGTAAAAAGTAAGAGTAGGGAAGTAGTGTGTGTATAATGGCACTAACCATGATTAGTTATTGTGCAGATTTAATCAAATCAGAATATCTTTAAGAACAGAAATCTACATTTTATGAAGTGTTGATTAATGTCACGTTGGTAAACGTGTTGACTAACAGTATCCCTGAAATCTATAATTTCAGTGTTGCTATTGTCTTTAGGCATAACTAAAGGAGGTTTTGGAACAAATTGATACATTAAACTGTAATAAGTCACCAGGACCAAATGGTATTCACCCAAGAGTTCTGAAGGAACTCAGATGTGAAATTATAAACTACTAATTGTGGTATGTATTGTTTACATCAGCCTCAGATGACTGGAGGATAGGTAATGTAATGTAATGCCAATTTTTAAAAAAGGCTCCAGAGGCGATCCTGGCAATTAAAGGCCTGTAAGCCTGACTTCAGTACCAGGCATATTGGTTGTAGTAAAGAACAGAATTATCAGATATATAGATGACTCTTCCTCAACATATTGTGTTCATCACGGCTTTTGTAAAGGGAAATCATACCTCACCACTCTGTTAGAATTCTTGAAGGGAGTCAAAAAGCATATGGACAAGAGTGATCAAGTTGATATAATGTCCTTGGATTTTTCAGAAAGCCTTTGACAATGTTCCATACCAAAGGCTCTCAAGCAAAGTAATTTGTCATGAGATGAGGGATGGTCCTCTCAGGATCAATAACTGGTTAAAAGATAGGAAACAAAGGGTAGGTATAAATGGTCAGTTTTCACAGTGGACATAGGTAAATAGTGGGGACCCTCAAGGATCTGTACTGGGGCCAATGCTGATCAACATATTCATAAATTGTCTGGAAAAGGGAGTAAACAGTGAGGTGGCAAAATTTGCAGATGATACAAATTTACTCAAGATAGTTACATCCAAAGCTGACTGCAGAAAGTTACAAAGCGATCTCATTAAACTGGGTGACTGGGCAAGGAAGTGCAGATGAAATTTAGTGTTGAGTACAAAGTAATGCATGGTGGAAAACATAATCCCAATTATACGTAGAAAATTATGGGATCTATCTTACCTGTTACCATTCAAGGAAGAGATCTTGGAGTCCTCATGGTTAGGTCTCTGAAAGCATCTGTACAGCAGCAATTGAAAAAAACTAACAATGTTAGGAACCATTAGGAAAGAGAGAAGACACAATATCATAATGCCACTGTATAAATCCATGGTACCCTGACACCTTGAATACTGCATGCGGTTCTGGTTGCCCCATCTCAAAAAATGTATTGGAACTGGAAAAAATATACAGAAGGACAACAGAAATTACTAGGGCTATGGAACAGCTTCCATATTAGGAGAAATTAAAAAGATTGGTACAGTTTAGTTTGGAAAAGAGCCAACTGAGGAGGGATGCGATAGAGGTCTATAAAATCATGAATGGTGTGGAGAAAATGAATAAGGACATATTACTGTATTTACCTCTTCACATAACACAAGAACCAAAGGTCACCCAGTGAAATTAATAGTCAGCAGGTTTAAAACAAGCATAAGGAAGTACTTCTTCACACAGCCCACAGTCAACCTGTAGAACTCCTTTCCAGTGGATGTTGTGAAGGCCAAAAGTATAATTGGGTACAAAAAAGAATTAGATAAATTCATGGAGGATAGGTCCATCAGTGACTGTTAGCTACGATGATGAGCGATGCAACCCCGTGCTCTGGGTGTCCCTAACCCTCTGACTTCCAGAATCTGGAACTGGACAACAGAGGGTGGATTATTGTTCTGTTCTGATAATTGTTCTGTTCTTTCTCTCCAAAGCATCTGGCATTCGCCACCGTTGCAAGACAGGATATTGGCCTATATGGGCCATTGGTCTGACCCGTATGGCCATTCTTATGTTCTTATCTAACAAGTATAATACAATATATGGAAACAA
>NW_020702035.1:0-2142 GCF_002925995.2 Terrapene triunguis | reverse complement strand
AAGCACAGACTGGTGGGACCGCATTGTGTTGCAGGTGTGGGACGATTCCCAGTGGCTGCGAAACTTTCGCATGCATAAGGGCACTTTCATGGAACTTTGTGACTTGCTTTCCCCTGCCCTGAAGCACCAGAATATCAGGATGAGAGCAGCCCTCACAGTTGAGAAGCGAGTGGCAATAGCCCTGTGGAAGCTTGCAACACCAGACAGCTACCGGTCAGTCGGGAATCAATTTGGAGTGGGCAAATATACTGTGGGGGCTGCTGTGATCCAAGTTGCCAGGACAATCAAAGACCTGGTGATATCAAGGGTAGTGACTCTGGGAAACATGCAGGCCATAGTGGATGGCTTTGCTGCAATGGGATTCCCAAACTGTGGTGGGGCGATAGACGGAACCCATATCCCTATCTTGTCACCGGAGCATCAAGCCACCGAGTACATAAATCGCAAGGGGTACTTTTCAATGCTGCTGCAAGCCCTGGTGGATCACAAGGGACATTTCACCAACATCAAAGTGGGATGGCCGGGAAAGGTACATGATGCTCGCGTCTTCATGCACTCTGGTCTGTTTTGAAAGCTGGAGGAAGGGACTTTCTTCACGGACCAGAAAATAACCGTTGGAATGCCTATCGTGATCCTTGGGGACCCAGCCTACCCCTTAATGCCATGGCTCACGAAGCCATACACAGGCAGCCTGGACAGTAGTCAGGACCTGTTCAACTACAGGCTGAGCAAGTGCCAAATGGTGGTGGAATGTGCATTTGGACGTTTAAAAGCGCGCTGGCGCAGCTTACTGACTCGCTCAGACCTCAGCGAAAACAATATCCCCATTGTTATTGCTGCTTGCTGTGCGCTCCACAATATCTGTGAGACTAAGGGAGAGACATTTATGGCGGGGTGGGAGGTTGAGGCAAATCGCCTGGCCGCTGATTACAAGCAGCCAGACACCAGGGTGGTTAGAAGAGCACAGCAGGGCGCGGTGCACATCAGAGAAGCTTTGAAAACGAGTTTTGTGACTGCCCAGGCTACGGTGTGAAATTTCTGTTTGTTTCTCCTTGATGAACCCTCCGCCCCCCCACCTGGTTCACTCTACTTCCCTGTAAACCAACCACCCTACCCTCCCCTCCCCCCTTCGAGCACCGCTTGCAGAGGCAATAAAGTCATTGTTACTTCACATTCATGCATTCTTTATTAATTCATCACACAACTAGGGGGATAATTGCAAAGGTAGCCTGGGATGGGTGGGGGAGGAGGGAAGGAAAAGGACACACTGCAGTTTAAAACTTTAACTCTTATTGAAGGCCAGCCTTCTGATGCTCGGGCAATCATCTGGGGTGGAGTGGCTGCATGGCCGGAGGCCCCCCCACCTTGGGCGTCTGGGTGAGGAGGCTATGGAACTTGGGGAGGAGGGCTGTTGGTTACACAGGGGCTGTAGCGGCGGTCTCTGCTCCTGCTGCCTTTCCTGCAGCTCAACCATACGCTGGAGCATATCAGTTTGATGCTCCAGCAGCCGGAGTATCGACTCTTGCCTTCTGTCTGCAAGCTGACGCCACCTATCATCTTCAGCCCGCCACTTGCTCTGTTTATCCCGCGATTCAGCCCACCACCACTCCTCTCATTCATATTGTGCTTTTCTGTAGTCTGACATTGACTGCCTCCACGCATTCTGCTGTGCTCTTTCAGCGTGGGAGGACATCTGGAGCTCCATGAACATATCATCCCGAGTCCGCCCTTTTCTCCTTCTAATCTTCACTAGCCTCTGTGAAGGAGAAACATTTGCAGCTGGTGGAGGAGAAGGGAGAGGTGGTTAAAAAAGACACATTTTAGAGAACAATGGGTATACTCTTTCACCTTAAATTTTGCTGTTCACATTACACAGCACATGTGCTTTCGTTACAAGGTCACATTTTTCCTCTTATATTGAGGGCCTGCCGTTTTGGTGTGAGAGATCACTCACGCAGTGCCAGGCAACAGATTTCGGCTTGCAGGCAGCCATGGTAAGCCACAGTCTTTTGGGTTTTTTAACCTTCTTAACATGTGGGAATGGATTCAAACAGTAGCGCCCTCATTTCCCATACCAAGCACCCGTTGGGTTGGCCATTTAAAATGGGTTTGCAATGTAAAAGGAGGGGCTGCGGTTTCCGG
>NW_020702034.1:0-1812 GCF_002925995.2 Terrapene triunguis | reverse complement strand
GGAGTATATGGAGAGCCAGGACATGCCAAAGCAAAACCAGGACCAGCCGAGGAGGCGATTGCAGCGGTGCGACGAGAGTGATGAGGAAATTGACATGGACATAGACCTCTCACAAAGTACAGGCCCCAGCAATGTGCAAATCATGGTGTTACTGGGGTAGGTTCATGGCGTGGAACGCCAATTCTGGGCCCGGGAAACAAGCACAGACTGGTGGGACCGCATCGTGTTGCAGGTGTGGGACGATTCCCAGTGGCTGCGAAACTTTAGCATGTGTAAGGGCACTTTCATGGAACTTTATGACTTGCTTTCCCCTGCCCTGAAGCGCCAGAATACCAGGATGAGAGCAGGTCTCACAGTTGAGAAGCGAGTGGCAATAGCCCCGTGGAAGCTTGCAACACCAGACAGCTACCGGTCAGTTGGGAATCAATTTGGAGTGGGCAAATCTACTGTGGGGGCTGCTGTGATCCAAGTTGCCAGGGCAATCAAAGACCTGGTGATATCAAGGGTAGTGACTCTGGGAAACGTGCAGGTCATAGTGGATGGCTTTGCTGCAATGGGATTCCCAAACTGTGGTGGGGCGATAGACGGAACCCATATCCCTATCTTGTCACCGGAGCACCAAGCCACCGAGTACATAAACCGCAAGGGGTACTTTTCAATGCTGCTGCAAGCCCTAGTGGATCACAAGGGACGTTTCACCAACATCAACGTGGGATGGCCGGGAAAGGTACATGATGCTCGCATCTTCAGGCACTCTGGTCTGTTTCGAAAGCTGGAGGAAGGGACTTTCTTCACGGACCAGAAAATAACCGTTGGGGATGTTGAAATGCTTATCGTTATCCTTGGGGCCCCAGCCTATCCCTTAATGCCATGGCTCATGAAGCCGTACACAGGCAGCCTGGACAGTAGTCAGGACCTGTTCAACTATAGGCTGAGCAAGTGCCGAATGGTGGTGGAATGTGCATTTGGACGTTTAAAAGCGCGCTGGCGCAGCTTACTGACTCGGATAGACCTCAGCGAAACCAATATCCCCATTGTTATTGCTGCTTGCTGTGCGCTCCACAATATCTGTGAGAGTAAGGGGGAGACATTTATGGTGGGGTGGGAGGTTGAGGCAAATCACCTGGCCACTGATTACGTGCAGCCAGACACCAGGGCGGTTAGAAGAGCACAGCAGGGCGCGGTACGCATCAGAGAAGCTTTGAAAACGAGTTTTGTGACTGGCCAGGCTATGGTGTGAAACTTCTGTTTGTTTCTCCTTGATGAACCCTCCGCCCCCCCCCCAGTTCACTCTACTTCCCTGTAAACCAACCACCCCACCTTCCCCTCCCCCCTTCGAGCACCGCTTGCAGAGGCAATAAAGTCATTGTTACTTCTCATTCATGCATTCTTTATTAATTCATCACACAACTAGGGGGATAATTGTCAAGGTAGCCCAGGATGGGTGGGGGAGGAGGGAAGGAAAAGGACACACTGCAGTTTAAAACTTTAAAACTTTAACACTTATTGAAGGCCAATTACACAGCACATGTGCTTTCATTATAAGGTTGCATTTTTCCTCTTATATTGAGGGCCTGCCGGTTTGGTGTGAGAGATCACTCACGCAGTGCCAGGCAACAGAATTCGACTTGCAGGAAGCCATGGTAAGCCACAGTCTTTTGGCTTTTTTAACCTTCATAACATGTGGGAATGGTTTCAAACAGCAGCGCCCTCATTTCCCATACCAAGCACCCCTTGGATTGGCCATTTAAAATGGGTTTGCAAAGTAAAAGGAGGGGCTGCGGTTTCCGGGTTAACATGCAGCACAAACCC
>NW_020702033.1:0-6134 GCF_002925995.2 Terrapene triunguis | reverse complement strand
ATTGCCAGGGCAAATTAATCATTAATCATTAAACACGCTTGCTTTTAAACCATGTGTAATATTTACAAAGGTACACTCACCAGAGGTCCCCTGTGTGCCCTCAGGGTCTGGGAGCACGCCTTGGGTGAGTTCGGGGGTTACTGGTTCCAGGTCCAGGGTGATAAACATATCCTGGCTGTTGGGGAAACCGGTTTCTCCGCTTTCTTGCTGCTGTGAGCTATCTACATTATCTTCATCCTCATCTTCCTCGTACCCCGAACCCGCTTCCCTGTTGCGTGTTTCTCTATTGACGGAGTCATAGCACACGGTTGGGATAGTGGTGGCTGCACCCCCTAGGATGGCATGCAGCTCCGTGTAGAAGCGGCATGTTTGTGGCTCTGCCCCGGACCTTCCGTTTGCCTCTCTGGCTTTGTGGTAGGCTTGCCTTAGCTCCTTAATTTTCACGCGGCACTGCTGTGCGTCCCTGTTATGGCCTCTGTCCTTCATGGCCTTGGAGACCTTTTCTAATATTTTGCCATTTCGTTTACTGCTGTGGAGTTCAGCTAGCACTGATTCATCTCCCCATATGGCGAGCAGATCTCGTACCTCCCGTTCGGTCCATGATGGAGCTGTTTTGCGATCCTGGGACTCCATCATGGTTACCTGTGCTGATGAGCTCTGCATGGTCACCTGTGCTCTCCTCGCTGGGCAAACAGGAAATGAAATTCAAAAGTTCACGGGGCTTTTCCTGTCTACCTGGTCAGTGCATCTGAGTTGAGAGTGCTGTCCACAGCGGTCACAATGAAGCACTGTGGGATAGCTCCCGGAGGCCAATAACGTCGAATTCCGTCCACACTACCCGAATTCCGACCCGCAAAGGCCGATTTTAGCGCTAATCCCCTCGTCGGAGGTGGAGTAAAGAAACCGATTTAAAGGGCCCTTTAAGTCAAAAAAAGGGCTTCGTCGTGTGAACGTGTCCAGGCTTAATTCGAATTAATGCTGCTAAATTCGACCTAAACTCATAGTGTAGACCAGGCCTTAAATAATGCACAGCAAATCGATCTGGTTTAACACCGCTCTAGAGGAAGACAAGCCCCTAGACTAACTACAGATTCATTGCACAGACACTGCCATCTAGTGGTGAAAAGAGAGAGATACTCACACAGGTTCTAGTTCTCTACAGGTATAATGGACAGTCAAGCCCTGTACTCATTCTATTAGTCTTCACTTCTCCGGGTAAAACACAAACATTTAACTGATATGCATCTGATTCAAATTAAGATCTACCTGATTTTCCATTTCCAAAGAGATTTGCTGTTTGGAAAAAAATAGGGCCTAGATATTTCTTGTGTTAAAGGCTAAGCATTCCTTTTGAGTAGAAGCTAGGAAGTGATTTAAAATCCAGGGCACTGGAGGCTAGGTATTTGGGTCCAGGAACATGCATGGATGTGTCAGTGACAGCGTAGACTGGTGAGTTTGTGACATCATCATATGTCACTAACATTTCATTCCATATGCAAATAGGTACTGCACTCCAACAACACCTTGCCTGTCCTCATCTTGTCAACATTTTCACTGTTGAATATACTAGGTTAACTGAGACACAAGAAAAGCATAGTTTAATCTTTCCCTATACAAAATAATGAGCTAAGAATAATATTTCAAATATTAAATCATGTGTACTCTGAAAGGAGACACAGGATAACATCCAGGATACTATCCAATTTGCATAAAAAAGATTATATACCCCATTTCTTTCTTAATCCCAACAAGAGTGAAAATAATAACTAATTTTCCTGAAAAATAAATCGACAAAAATATCAAATAAGAAAGATCTGTAGTGACATTAAACTCTGATCCACAAAAAGCTGCTCCAGATTTCTAGAGTTAGGAGGATATTTTGAACAATTTGTATGACTCTCTAAATGATGTTCCTAGCTATTATTTAATTATTCCAATGTGAGGCTATACTGAGATAGAAGAGATCAGACTCTCTAATAAAAAAACATATAGTCATTCTGCTTGCGAAGGCAATATACTAAGGATGCATCAAAATTGCAAGGCCCAAGAGCAAAAAACACAGTTTAGTTTTAAACCAGAAAAATTTGAGGGGACTAAATCAACAATTTCCACTAAACAAAAACTTCTAACACCCTTCAAAGATCCCCTCAGATGCTCTCTCATCAACCCTGATTCTGAATCAGAATTTAAGAGCGAGCGAGCGTACTGTTTTTCTTCAGGGTATGTCTACACTACAAAATTAGGTCGGAATTATAGAAGCCGGTTTTATAGAAACCGGTTGTATGCAGCCGATTGTGTGTGTCCCCACATAAAATGCTCTAAGTGCATGAAGTCGGCGGACCGCGTCCACAGTACCGAGGCTAGCGTCGACTTCCGGCGCATTGCACTATGGTACCTATCCCACAGTTCCCGGAGCCTCCGGCGCCCATTGGAATTATGGGTTGAGATCGCAATGCCCGGATGATGCAAAGCAGTGCCGCGAGGGGTTCTGGGTACATTGCGTCAGGCCACTCCCCCGCCGTCACAGCAACGGCAGACAATAGATTCGCGCCTTTTTACCTGGGTTACCTGTGCAGACAACATACCACGCCAAGCATTGAGCCCGCTCAGCTCAGCTCACCGTCACCATATGTCTTCCGGGTGCCGGCAAACGTGGGACTGCATTGCTAAACAGCAGCAGCAGCTTACTGCCTTTTGACGGTAGACGGTGCAGCATGACTGGTAGCCTTCATTGGCGATCTGGGTGCTGGCAGCTGTGGGGCTGGCAGCCGTGGTGCTGCATTGCACCAGCCCCTTGCCTTTTGGTAGAAGATGGTTTATTACGACTGGTAACCGTCGTCGTCGTACTGCAGTGGCTGTCGATCATAGGCACCCGGGCAGACAATGATGGTTATCAGTCGTAGTATGCTATTTTCTGCCAAGTGCCCAGTATTGTCTGCTAAGCACCCAGAAGAGGCCGATGGCGATCTGGGTGCTGGCAGACATGGGGCTGGCAGACGTGGGGCTAGATTGCTACACAGCAGCAACCCCTTGCCTTTTGGGCAGTAGATAGCATATTACGATTGGTATCTATCATTGTCATATTGCAGTGGGTATCAGATCGTGCAATAGACCTGAAGGCTTACTGCCAAGCGCCCAGTATTTGCTGCCAAGCACCCAGAAAATGCCGAGAGCTATCAGTCATGCTGCACCGTCGTCTTAAGATGTAAAAAATAGATTTATTCTGCATTCATTTGCTTCCCCCCTCTCTCCTGCTAAACCCAGGCTTTTGAGTTCAATCTTTGGGGGCGGGGGGGCATTCTGTGTGACAGTTGTTTGTCTTTCTCCTTGATGCAAAGCCACCTTTCTTGATTTTAATTCCCTGTACCTGTACGCCATGTCGTCACTCGCCCCTCCCTCCCTCCCTCTCTCCCTCCCTCCCTTCTTCCCCTGGTCCGTCAGATACTACTTTCGCGCCTTTTTTCAGACCAGACGCCATAGCCAGCACTGGGATCATGGAGCCCGCTCAGATCACCGCGGCAATTATGAGCACTATGAACACCACGCGCATTGTCCTGGAGCATATGCAGAGCCTCCTGGACATGCCAAAACCAAACCAGGACCAGCTGAGGAGGAGGCGATTGCAGCGCGGCGACGATAGTGATGAGGAAATTGACATGGACCTCTCACAAGGCACAGGCCCCAGCAATGTGGAAATCATGGTGTTACTGGGGCAGGTTCATGCCATGGACCGCCGATTCTGGGCCCGGGAAACAAGCACAGACTGGTGGGACCGCATCATGTTGCAGGTCTGGGACGATGCCCAGTGGCTGCGAAACTTTCGCATGCGTAAGGGCACTTTCATGGAACTTTGTGACTTGCTTTCCCCTGCCCTGAAGCGCCAGAATATCAGGATGAGAGCAGCCCTCACAGTTGAGAAGCGAGTGGCAATAGCCCTGTGGAAGCTTGCAACACCAGACAGCTACCGGTCAGTCGGGAATCAATTTGGAGTGGGCAAATCTACTGTGGGGGCTGCTGTGATCCAAGTTGCCAGGGCAATGAGAGACCTGGTGATATCAAGGGTAGTGACTCTGGGAAACGTGCAGACCATAGTGGATGGCTTTGCTGCAATGGGATTCCCAAACTGTGGTGGGGCGATAGACGGAACCCATATCTCTATCTTGGCACCAGCGCACCAAGCCACCGACTACATAAACCGCAAGGGGTACTTTTCAATGCTGCTGCAAGCCCTGGTGGATCACAAGGGACGTTTCACCGACATCAACGTGGGCTGGCCGGGAAGGGTACATGATGCTCGCGTCTTCAGGCAGTCTCTTCTGTTTCGAAAGCTGGAGGAAGGGGACTTTCTTCCCGGACCAGAAAATAACCATTGGGGATGTTGAAATGCCTATCGTGATCCTTGGGGACCCTGCCTATCCCTTAATGCCATGGCTCATGAAGCCGTACACAGGCAGCCTGGACAGTAGTCAGGACCTGTTCAACTACAGGCTGAGCAAGTGCCGAATGGTGGTGGAATGTGCATTTGGACGTTTAAAAGCGCTCTGGCGCAGCTTACTGACTCGCTCAGACCTTAGCGAAAAGAATATCCCCATTGTTATTGCTGCTTGCTGTGCGCTCCACAATATATGTGAAAGTAAGGGGGAGACATTTATGGCGGGGTGGGAGGTTGAGGCAAATCGCCTGGCCGCTGATTACGCGCAGCCAGACACCAGGGCGGGTAGAGGAGCACAGCAGGGCGCGGTGCGCATCAGAGAAGCGTTGAAAACCAGTTTTGTGACTGGCCAGGCTACGGAGTGAAACTTCTGTTTGTTGCTCCTTGATGAACCCTCTGCCCCTCCCCCACCACCCTGTTAACTCTACTTCCCTGCAAACCAACCACCCCACCCTCCCCTACTACCCTCCCCCCTTCGAGCACCACTTGCAGAGGCAATAAAGTCATTGTTACTTCACATTCATGCATTCTTTATTAATTCAGCACACAACTAGGGGGATAATTGGAAAGGTAGCCCGGGATGGGTGGGGGAGGAGGGAAGGAAAAGGACACACTCCAATTTAAAACTTTAAAACTTATTGCTATGGAAATCATCTAGGGTGGAGTGAGTGGGTGGCCGAAGGCCCCCCCCACCGTGTTCTTGGGCGTCTGGGTGAGGAGGCAATGGGACTTGGGGAGGATGGCTGCTGGTTACAGAGGGGCTGTAGCGGCGGTCTCTGCTCCTGCTGCCTTTCCTGCAGCTCAACCATACGCAGGAGCATATCACTTTGATGCTCCAGGAGCCGGAGCATCGACTCTTGCTTTCTGATTACAAGTTGACGCCAACTCTCCTCTTCAGCCCGCGTTTCAGCACGCAACTTCTCCTCTTCAGCCCGCGATTCAGCACGCCACCTCTCCTCTCGCTCATATTGGGCTTTTTTAAAATCAGTCATTGACTGCCTCCACGCATTCAGCTGTGCTCTGTCAGCGTGGGAGGCAGTCTGAAGTTCAGTAAACATTTCGTCACCCGTCCTTCGCTTCCTTCTTCGAATATTCACTAGCCTCTGTGAAGGAGAAACATTTGCAGCTGGTGGAGAAGGGAGAGGTGGTTAAAAAAGATACATTTTAGAGAACAATGGGTAGACTCTTTCACGTTAGATTTTGCTGTTCACAACATCACACAGCACATGTGCTTTCGTTACAAGGTCGCATTTTTCCTCTTATATTGAGAGTCTCCTGGTTTGGTGTGAGAGATCACTCACGCAGTGCCAGGACACAGATTTCAGCTTGCAGGCAGCCATGGTAAGACATATAGTCTTTGGGATTTTTTAACCTTCTTAACATGTGGGGATGGTTTCAAACAGTTCTGCCCTCATTTCCCATACCAAGCACCCGTGCCATTTAAAATGGGTTTGCAATGTAAAAGGAAGGGCTGCGATTTCAGGTTTAACATGCAGCACAAACCCAACTAACTCCCCTCCCCCACACACCCAATTCTCTGGGATGGTCACTTCAACCCTCCCCCCCACCGCGTGGTTAACAGCGGGGAATATTTCTGTTCAGCAGAGCAGGAAGGGGCACCTCTGAATGTCCCCTTAATAAAATTGCCCCATTTTAACCAGGTGACCGTGAATGATATCACTCTCCTGAGGATAACAAAGAG
>NW_020702032.1:0-2181 GCF_002925995.2 Terrapene triunguis | reverse complement strand
TGTAATTATAGCCTAATTGTGTTATGTAATGTTAAGAAAGACTATAAGAGAAAGCTTGTAATAAAGAGTCAGCTTGGTTCAGCTTGCAACCACATTGGTCGTGTGCTTTATCCTCCCGACGTGATCCCCACAAATGGTGACCCCGACGTGATTCAGCTTGGACATCGAGGCAGCCGACTGAAGCGCGCAAAAAAAGGAGGAGGTGGCAGGAGGTACCAGAGGATACTGGCTCCTGGTCGTCCGAGAGAGACGGTGGCAGTCGCGGCAGGAGGTACCGGAGGATACCGGCTCCTGGTCGTCCGAGAGAGACGTTCGTGAGCTCACAGGTGAGCGGCTGCATTTGATAAAATGGGCTCTGCTCCGTCTGCAGAGGAGAAGACGGTGCATGATTTTTTATTACGCATCGCTAAAAAGCAGGGAGAGAAGCTTCCCTCTGACGCGTTGTCCCGTTTGCTGAAATGGGGACAAAGACGCGGGTTTTCTGTTACACCGAATACTGTCTTTGATAAGGCTGAGAGAGTCTAGGCTCTGCTGGGAGTCGGTCTCTCATGGCAACAAGGAGGCCGTGTCATTGAGCCAAATATGGTGCAAATCTAAGAAACTAATAGAGATGCTTGCGGCAGAAGCCGAGGTCCAGTCGGCCATTAATGACCTCTTTCGGCCAAAAGAGGAGCCGCCTTGTGTGTTGCCGGTGGGAGCCCGTGAGTTCTTTGGGGGTGAGGACACTATCATACCACTCATCCCCAGTGCATAGAATGGAGGTCTCGAGCCCAGAAGGGGATGAGTTACAAGAATTTCGGGCGGAAATGTACAAACAGGGCCTTCAGCTACAGGACATGCTGAATCAGTTGTCCCATTTGGCCGGTGAGAGCCATCCCCCGCAGTTCCACACATTGCGAGCCCTGAACCAGCCCGGCTTTCCTGTCATCAATGATGCTTGTACCCTAGGGTTCCGGGCGGAGTTCCCGGGGCAGGGTGAGCAGTTGTGGAATAGGTTGGAAAGAATGGCGGAGCCGGGCTTATCTAGCTTTGAAAGGACATATAGGAAAAAACCGCCGGATAAGATCCCTCCGACGGATGGTGTAGCTGCCCCCTGTCCTCGTTGTGGTTTATGGGGCTGCGCGATTGGGTGCACCGGACAGGATAACATGTCCACGCACCGACCACTAGATGTCACCAACCCGTTTGCCCCAAAGCCTCCGGCATACTCATCCGATGTTTCCACCCTGCGACATGCTTCAAACAATATCCAAGGCGGCTCGGGCCCCCCGGACCCTGTAAGGCGTTGGCACGGACTTATTAGGGAAGCCCATATAGAGGGGGAATTTGCGCCCAAGGCTTATCCAGTAGTGACACCGGATCCACAGAACCCCGCCAGACGGCAATGGGCTCCCTTAAATTGGAAGCTTGTACGGGAGGCCCAAAAATCTATAATGTCATATGGCATGCATAACCCATATGTGCAGTCCTTGATCAAGCAGATATTTGTTGGGCAGGCCATGTGCCCTTATGACTCTGTGAAATTTGCTGACATGCTTTTAACGCCAACACAGCGATTGTTGTGGAAGGATAATTGGGCGAAGCGCGTCGAGATGGCTCTTATGAAGAAAGGGGTCTATGTGAAGCCACAACTCCAGGCGCGCCTCGACCCGCGCATCTTACAGTCACAGGGACTGGCGTTGGCTGCGTTCAAGGAGGTTCCACAAATGAATCCCTGGTGGGTTCCAGTGAAGTGGGTCCGGCCGTGGCTCAAGACACAAATTGCTGAAGAGCCCGACGCCGCCCTGCAGGAACTGGACGATGACCCCGCGGCACCGGACCTGCACTTGTTGTTTGTCACAGCCTAAACACCTGATAATGCTGTACTTCTATTTGTTCGGACTCCTCATTATAGGAGCAGGGGTCTTTGTATATCCAAGTTCTGTATCTTTTGTTAATCCACGATAAAATGTTTGGGTCACCTGGGCGAACCAGATTGGCCAAGAAGCCCTTTTTATTTGTCCATGGCCACCCCATCGAATCCCTTTAGAATATGTCTTATTGGCTATCCTTATTTACACCCCGATGGTTTTCGTGGGTATTTATGTAATATTATATTTCTGAATAGTTCCTTATTTAAGAAAAAGGGGGGAGGTGTGGGGATGCAAAGTTCCATGAGAGGGTAAGGGTCACGATGGGACA
>NW_020702031.1:0-2181 GCF_002925995.2 Terrapene triunguis | reverse complement strand
TGTAATTATAGCCTAATTGTGTTATGTAATGTTAAGAAAGACTATAAGAGAAAGCTTGTAATAAAGAGTCAGCTTGGTTCAGCTTGCAACCACATTGGTCGTGTGCTTTATCCTCCCGACGTGATCCCCACAAATGGTGACCCCGACGTGATTCAGCTTGGACATCGAGGCAGCCGACTGAAGCGCGCAAAAAAAGGAGGAGGTGGCAGGAGGTACCAGAGGATACTGGCTCCTGGTCGTCCGAGAGAGACGGTGGCAGTCGCGGCAGGAGGTACCGGAGGATACCGGCTCCTGGTCGTCCGAGAGAGACGTTCGTGAGCTCACAGGTGAGCGGCTGCATTTGATAAAATGGGCTCTGCTCCGTCTGCAGAGGAGAAGACGGTGCATGATTTTTTATTACGCATCGCTAAAAAGCAGGGAGAGAAGCTTCCCTCTGACGCGTTGTCCCGTTTGCTGAAATGGGGACAAAGACGCGGGTTTTCTGTTACACCGAATACTGTCTTTGATAAGGCTGAGAGAGTCTAGGCTCTGCTGGGAGTCGGTCTCTCATGGCAACAAGGAGGCCGTGTCATTGAGCCAAATATGGTGCAAATCTAAGAAACTAATAGAGATGCTTGCGGCAGAAGCCGAGGTCCAGTCGGCCATTAATGACCTCTTTCGGCCAAAAGAGGAGCCGCCTTGTGTGTTGCCGGTGGGAGCCCGTGAGTTCTTTGGGGGTGAGGACACTATCATACCACTCATCCCCAGTGCATAGAATGGAGGTCTCGAGCCCAGAAGGGGATGAGTTACAAGAATTTCGGGCGGAAATGTACAAACAGGGCCTTCAGCTACAGGACATGCTGAATCAGTTGTCCCATTTGGCCGGTGAGAGCCATCCCCCGCAGTTCCACACATTGCGAGCCCTGAACCAGCCCGGCTTTCCTGTCATCAATGATGCTTGTACCCTAGGGTTCCGGGCGGAGTTCCCGGGGCAGGGTGAGCAGTTGTGGAATAGGTTGGAAAGAATGGCGGAGCCGGGCTTATCTAGCTTTGAAAGGACATATAGGAAAAAACCGCCGGATAAGATCCCTCCGACGGATGGTGTAGCTGCCCCCTGTCCTCGTTGTGGTTTATGGGGCTGCGCGATTGGGTGCACCGGACAGGATAACATGTCCACGCACCGACCACTAGATGTCACCAACCCGTTTGCCCCAAAGCCTCCGGCATACTCATCCGATGTTTCCACCCTGCGACATGCTTCAAACAATATCCAAGGCGGCTCGGGCCCCCCGGACCCTGTAAGGCGTTGGCACGGACTTATTAGGGAAGCCCATATAGAGGGGGAATTTGCGCCCAAGGCTTATCCAGTAGTGACACCGGATCCACAGAACCCCGCCAGACGGCAATGGGCTCCCTTAAATTGGAAGCTTGTACGGGAGGCCCAAAAATCTATAATGTCATATGGCATGCATAACCCATATGTGCAGTCCTTGATCAAGCAGATATTTGTTGGGCAGGCCATGTGCCCTTATGACTCTGTGAAATTTGCTGACATGCTTTTAACGCCAACACAGCGATTGTTGTGGAAGGATAATTGGGCGAAGCGCGTCGAGATGGCTCTTATGAAGAAAGGGGTCTATGTGAAGCCACAACTCCAGGCGCGCCTCGACCCGCGCATCTTACAGTCACAGGGACTGGCGTTGGCTGCGTTCAAGGAGGTTCCACAAATGAATCCCTGGTGGGTTCCAGTGAAGTGGGTCCGGCCGTGGCTCAAGACACAAATTGCTGAAGAGCCCGACGCCGCCCTGCAGGAACTGGACGATGACCCCGCGGCACCGGACCTGCACTTGTTGTTTGTCACAGCCTAAACACCTGATAATGCTGTACTTCTATTTGTTCGGACTCCTCATTATAGGAGCAGGGGTCTTTGTATATCCAAGTTCTGTATCTTTTGTTAATCCACGATAAAATGTTTGGGTCACCTGGGCGAACCAGATTGGCCAAGAAGCCCTTTTTATTTGTCCATGGCCACCCCATCGAATCCCTTTAGAATATGTCTTATTGGCTATCCTTATTTACACCCCGATGGTTTTCGTGGGTATTTATGTAATATTATATTTCTGAATAGTTCCTTATTTAAGAAAAAGGGGGGAGGTGTGGGGATGCAAAGTTCCATGAGAGGGTAAGGGTCACGATGGGACA
>NW_020702030.1:0-5013 GCF_002925995.2 Terrapene triunguis | reverse complement strand
GCCACGAACCCCTGTTGCTTTGCCTCGGCACCTCTGTGCCAGCAACAGTTTTTGGCGCCCAACGTGGGGCTCGAGGCTGAAATTTAGCCTTGCCCGGATCCCTCCTGGTGGCCGACGGATTACGACGACGACCGACGCCCAGAGCGCTCACCGGTGACTTCATCGGGGGGCCTCGGCAGAGACGTGGTTTGGTCGACCCCGGAGGGCACAACGGTGCAACGCGCTTGAGTAGTGGAGAAGCAGCTGCGGGCGACGGTGGGGAACCGGTCCCGTGGATAGGGCGACGGTGCAGAACCGGACCCTTGGATAAGGTAGGAACAGTCCAGTGGGGACTTTATCTGTCTTGACCTGGGGACGCCCAGCGTCTACCTGTTTTGACCTGGGGACGCCCAGTGTCTCCCTAATATGGGGCAGGGACAGAGTATGGCAGGCAGGGCAAGGTGTACACCCTTGGAATGCATTCTGGTGAACTGGAAAGTGTTTGGATCGGATCCGTTGATTAAAAGTAAACTGAAAAGATTCTGTACAGTAGACTGGCCTCAATATCAGTTAGAGGACCAGGAAAGGTGGCCACCGGAGGGATCACTCAATTATAATACGATCCTTCAATTGCTTTTGTTTTGTCAGCGTACGGGTAAATGGAATGAACATATGTATGTACAGTTGTTTATGTTGTTAAGAGATAGGTCAGATCTTTTGCAAAGGTGTAATTTGACTCCGTCAGGTTCGGTAGTAACTATTGTTAGTCCCCAGAACCCTCCTCCGGTTGTGATGGCAGAGTCGGTGTCCCCTTCGGCTCCTCCACCCCCACAGGCTTCAGAGAGTACCCCCCCCGCCCCAGTGGGATTGTATCCGTTGATTACTGAGAGTGTGGTAGCCCGTCCAGGAACACAGGATCTTGTGTCAGTGGCTTTTAACCCTGTACATCTGGCTGCTTTTCAAGGCAGAGGCAGGAGAATTCTCAACGAATCCAAGCAAGTTCATTTCTATTTTTGAAGGGTGTCTGGCTAGCTGTAAACCTGACTGGGATGACTGTAATGTCCTTATGCGGACCCTGTTGTCTGAGGTGGAGCGTAATCAGGTTGTGTCTAAAGCAAGGGAGGAGGCACAGAAGAGACATGAACTGAATCCACATCACGTCCCTGCTGTTGCAGTCCAGGTCCCCCTAGCAGATCCCGGGTGGAATCCTAATGACCCTGTGGGCCAAACACGTCTCACAGTATACAAGGAGCTCCTATTACATGGTCTCCGACACTCAGCTGTCCGACATAACAATTGGGCTAAGCCTTATGAGCTAGTACAGGACCCAAAAGAGAGTCCGGTTGCTTTTCTGCAGCGTATTCGGGATACCATCAGGCAAACTACTAATGCAGACCCTGATGAACGGGAAACTGAGGCAATCATAAAGGGTATTTTTTCCAGCCGTGCAGCCCCTGATATTAAAAGGAAACTGCAGAAAAAGGAGGATTTGATGGGCATGACCATAGCACAGATTCTGGAAACTGCAAACAGGGCTTACAGCCTTAGGGAGGGAGAAAAGGAAAAGAGGCAAGCGAAAATGATGGTTGCAGCAGTACAGGCCGGTGGCAAGGGAAAATCCCAGGAAGGTGGAAGGGGCCGGGGAATGAGAGGACGTGGACGTGGGCGCCCTGGCTCACAGGAAAGGCGTCTGGGTCGCAACCAGTGTGCCAGATGCCGAAAGGAGGGACATTGGAAAAATGAGTGCCCCGAAAGGGAAGGTACCCCTATGATGGCAGCAGAGGATCAAGAATAGGGGTGTCAGGGGAGACGGACTATCCTGCCCCCGGAACCCCAAGTAAACATGCGAGTGGGAGATTCAAACAGACTTTTTAATAGACTCTGAAGCTGCACGAACCGCTGTAAACCAACCCCTGCAGCTGCCTGTGGCAGATTCCCTCACTGTGGTGGGTGCCACAGGGAAAGGAACCAAGTGCCCAGTATATGCCCCAGCGGAATGTGCTTTGGGAAACAGAACTCTATCTCACAGACTGGTTTACCTCCCCGATTGTCCAACGCCTCTATTGGGACGGGACCTGCTTTGTCGCTTAGGTGCCACCCTGCATTTCACCCAAGATGAAATAACCCTCACCTTACCCCCAGAGAATGCCTGGATAATGACTCTTGCAACTGAGCCCTCAGCCATGCAAGCCCCAGAATGGAGCCAGTGGGAAAAGCAGGTTTTTCCTCTAGTATGGGCATCAGGGGTCCCAGGGAAGGCAAACCGTCAGACCCCTGTTCATATTCAGCTTCTCCCAGGCAAAAGCTCAGTGCGAATCAAACAGTATCAAAACTGTTAGAAAATCCTGAAGTTACCCTACAGACCTGTCCCTCCCTTAACCCAGCCACCCTGTTACCGGAGACAGAGGAGCAGGAACATGACTGTCTGGAAATCATAGATGTCCAATACTCCAGCCGCCCAGACTTAAAAGATCAACCCCTCCCTAATGCTGATTATGAGTGGTATACTGACGGCAGTAGTACTGTTGTAAATGGACAGAGAAGGGCAGGCTATGCTATTGTATCTCTCCATAAGACTGTGGAAGCAGAGGGTTTGCCTGCTGGAACATCAGCTCAGCTGGCTGAATTGGTAGCCTTAACCCGTGCACTTGAACTGTCAAAAGGGAAAAAAGGTTAACATTTTTACTGATTCCAGATATGCCTTTGGAATACTACACGCCCATATGCATGCCCTCATCCCATCAGTGGGGGAGCTCCCAACCCCTCAGTACTCTCACGAAGAGAGGAACCTAGCCAACACACTTAGGCTCCGGGAAAAGGAGGGATGGCTCCACTCCACAGAAGGAAAAATCCTCCTACCAAGGAATCTAATACGGCCAGTACTACAAAAACTACATCAGTCTACCCACGCAGGAAGAGAGGCTGTTTCCCAGCTTATGAATAAATATTTTCTAACCTCTGGACTTAGGCCTCTGGCCTCCCAGGTGCAGGCTGAATGTCTAGTCTGCCAAAAGAACAACCCTCGACCTGGAGTGTCAGTGCCACCAGCCACTCTGGAACCTACCCCAGGCCCAGGACTAGTTTGGCAAATAGATTTTACTGAGTTCCCCCGGACCCAAGGATTCAGATACCTTCTCGTCTTAGTGGATCGATTTAGTGGATGGCCTGAAGCCTTCCCATGTCGTAACAACACTGCCAAAATGATGGCTCTTAAATTCGTCAAGGAGATCATTCCCCGCTTCGGACTCCCCCAGTGGATGGAATCTGACAACGGAACACACTTCACATCCCAAGTTGTTCAGAAGATATCGGATGCCCTACAGATCCCCTGGAAACTCCACACTCCATGGCGACCGCAGGCCAGTGGGGTAGTGGAGCGTACAAATCAGACACTTAAGCGGCACCTCTCAAAGGTTTGCCAAGAGGCTTCCCTTAAGTGGCCTGATGCTCTACCCCTTGTTTTGCTCCGCATTCGCGCTCTCCCTAAGGGCAGGTTAGGGCTCAGTCCCTTCGAGATTATGTTTGGAAGGGCATGGCCTATGAACGGTACACCGGTTCTGGCAGGGGAGTGGGAGGTAGGCTGTGGTTTCTTATCTCAGTACATGTGCTCTCTGTCTGCTGTTCTCTGTTCTCTCCACAGGTACACCAAAGATTTGCAGCCTCTCCCGCTGGATGCCCCGATCCACTCCTTGCAGCCAGGTGACTCCGTACTCGTTCGGACCTGGAAGGACGAGCCTCTCCAAGAGAAGTGGAAGGAACCCCACACCGTCCTGCTGATCTCCCATACAGCAGCAAAGGTCGAAGGACACAAGAACTGGATTCATCACTCTCGCCTGAAAGCAGTGCGTGCTCCTGAACGGTGGACCGTCCAGCCTGCAGAGAAGACTGCCAGCGACGATCTGGGACTTAAGCTGTTATTCAAAAGACAATAAGGCCTGCTGGGGATGCCCTGTGATCTCTTTGGACAGTCACAGCGCACTCCCCGCAAGAACTCTAAGCGTTGGTTGTGTTTATTTTCACCTGGTGGCCTGGTCCCTTTTGCTTTTAGTCTGCCTGCTATTGGTAATTGTTATTTTGTGAATATTTGGGGAATTGTAATTGTTAGGCCCTAGGGTCACCTGCCCAGCATGAGTTCAGGTCCAGGGCCTGCCACAATGGTACTCTTTGCCATAGGGACACTCCTCTCGTTTCCTCCCGTTTCCCCCCGACCACATGCGGGATGGAAAGAAATCCCTACTAACTTGGAAACAAACACATATGAGTCCTTGAAGGTTTGCTTTGCCCAAGAGTTCAACCTCTCTAACTGCTGAGTATGCTCCCAAGTCCCGCTCCACGCAGCAGGGTTACCCTGAAGGGCGGTTCCCCAAAATTGGTCAAATATCTGTTGGGTATGATCCTCCTCCCATCCTATGGGGTGGGACGGCTAACCCAATTTTATCGTAGGCTCTCTGTGTTTCTCACCAAGTATGCTAATGAGACCTTGGCCATAAAGAAAAGCCTTAACTCAGAGCTTTACCAGCTCCGGTTGCTGTCCCTGCAAAACAGACAGGCCTTAGATTATGTTTTAGCCTCCCAGGGCGGGGTGTGTGCCCTTATTGGGAGTGAATGTTGTACTTATGTCCCGAAAAACTCACAGGACATTAACAAGCACATCCTGTCAGCCAAACAGGCTTTTGAGCAGTGGAAGGCCCAGGAAAGGGAACCCACAGGTTTCGATTCCCTTTGGAGTTGGTTGCCCAACCTAGGAGGACTGGGAAATAGCCTTGTGCGTCTCCTCCTCACGGGTGTGGTACTATGCTTGGTCACCCTCCTCCTGATTGCTTGTTTTAAGGTGGTCCTCCGTAAGCTTTGTGCCCCCCCGTTCCCCAGAAGTCCCAGCATACCCTCTCATTGAAAACCCCAGCTTCATAGCACTCAATCATATCTTGTCCACAGAATATGAGAAAACTCAGCCAAAAGCTTGTTGAGTATTCTCAAAGGAGGGAGTTGTTGACGTCACCAGACATCACCATCACCCCAGGTAACTCAGGAGGG
>NW_020702029.1:0-1340 GCF_002925995.2 Terrapene triunguis | reverse complement strand
TGAAGTCAGTGGGACTACCCATGTGAATAAAAGCTACTTGTGAAGATGAGGATTTGCAGGATCAGGCCTTGTGGGAGAGAAGTCTGTTTCATCCTTTCACTGCAAATTGTCAATCCTTGGAAAATTCATTCCAAGGAGATAGTATTTCTAGGGGTGAAAGTAACTTAAAGGATTTACCAGTAAGCCGGAGTCCTGAGCGGGGCGTGGCCTCAACCGGAAGAGGCATGGCCTCAACTGGAAGAGGCGGGGGCTTTCAAGATTGAAAGGCCCTGGGGCTCCAGGTGTGGCTGGGAGCCCCAAGGCCTTTAAATCACCCCGGAGCTACCAGCTGCAGAGGTGGCTGGGAGCCCTGGGGCTCAGGGGTGAATTAAAGGGCCCGGGGATCTGGCCGCTGCGGAGCTCCGGGCCCTTTAAATTACCGTGGCAGCACTGCCGCCACTACCCCGGGACAGCAGGGCTCGGGCTAGGGCTGGGGTAGCGGCGGCAGGGCTCCGGCAGCGATTTAAAGGGCCCGGGGCTCCCCGCAGCGGCTGGAGCCTTGGGCCCTTTAAATCACCGCCGGAGAAGCCTGTCCAGTCCAGCACGGCATACCAGTTCTTGCCGGTACACTGTACCGGACCAGACCGGCTTACTTTCACCTCTGGGTGTTTCCATTTATGGAATGCCACGTACTCTGCTTTCTGATAGAGCAGAGAACATGATAGAATGAGGGATCAGTCTGTACATTTCCATATTCATTGTGTGTATGTGATTAGAAAAGTTAGAACATGGTCCAAACTTGGCTGAAGGACAGATGCTTATCCCTAGACAGTGACATTCTGTTCATGACAGACAGCAATGAAAACATTGCTAATTACATTGAGCATTGTTATTTCTCCCAGAGACTATTTCTGGGATTCAAGGCTGTTCTTTAATAGCAAATAAAAAACATTGCTCATCTGAAATTTAAATAGAGATGATTTTGAGATAAATGGAGACAAGGGAGCCCATAAATGCTCCCTGTCCTATTCATATACATTCATTAATGCCGTTGACCAATGTGACAGATGATTGAATAAAATAATCACATGATTTATGGTATGTTCTGAGAAGGCACAGGAAGATGGGTTTAATGATGGGTCTTTAGTACAGGAACTAAGACTGGCATTGGGGTCAGCTGTGCCATTTAGCAATTAACCTGCGTTGAGGCTGATAGGCAGCCATACCATCCTAAAGGGAGCCCTTGGAGGCAGCCCACCACCACTTATGGGGTGCAAGTTGCTTCCCTGGGCAGTCAGTCTGCTCCATTGGCCGGTATGTAGAGGAGTCGGTCAGCTCCATTGGCCAGTATGTAGAGGAGT
>NW_020702028.1:0-1302 GCF_002925995.2 Terrapene triunguis | reverse complement strand
TGAAGTCAGTGGGACTACCCATGTGAATAAAAGCTACTTGTGAAGATAAGGATTTGCAGGATCAGGCCTTGTGGGAGAGAAGTCTGTTTCATCCTTTCACTGCAAATTGTCAATCCTTGGAAAATTCATTCCAAGGAGATGGTATTTCTAGGGGTGAAAGTAACTTAAAGGATTTACCAGTAAGCCGGAGTCCTGAGTGGGGCGTGGCCTCAACTGGAAGAGGCGGGGGCTTTCAAGATTGAAAGGTCCTGGGGCTCCAGGTGTGGCTGGGAGCCCCAGGGCCTTTAAATCACCCCGGAGCTACCAGCTGCAGAGGTGGCTGGGAGCCCCGGGGCTCAGGGGTGAATTAAAGGGCCCGGGGATCTGGCCGCTGCGGAGCTCCAGGCCCTTTAAATTACCGTGGGAGCACTGCTGCCGCTACCCCGGGACGGCAGGGCTCGGGCTAGGGCTGGGGTAGCGGCGGCAGGGCTCCGGCAGCGATTTAAAGGGCCCGGGGCTCCCCGCAGTGGCTGGAGCCTAGGGCCCTTTAAATCACCGCCGGAGAAGCCTGTCCAGTCCAGCACGGCATACCACTTCTTGCCGGTACACCGTACCGGACCAGACCGGCTTACTTTCACCTCTGGGTGTTTCCATTTATGGAATGCCACGTACTCTGCTTTCTGATAGAGCAGAGAACATGATAGAATGAGGAATCAGTCTGTACATTTCCATATTCATTGTGTATATGTGATTAGAAAAGTTAGAACATGGTCCAAACTTGGCTGAAGGACAGATGTGTATCCCTAGACAGTGACATTCTGTTCATGACAGACAGCAATGAAAACATTGCTAATTACATTGAGCATTGTTATTTCTCCCAGAGACTATTTCTGGGATTCAAGGCTGTTCTTTAATAGCAAATAAAAAACATTGCTCATCTGAAATTTAAATAGAGACGATTTTGAGATAAATGGAGACAAGGGAGCCCATAAATGCTCCCTGTCCTATTCATATACATTTATTAATGCCGTTGACCAATGTGACAGATGATTGAATAAAATAATCACATGATTTATGGTATGTTCTGAGAAGGCACAGGAAGATGGGTTTAATGATGGGTCTTTAGTACAGGAACTAAGACTGGCATTGGGGTCAGCTGTGCCATTTAGCAATTAACCTGCATTGAGGCTGATAGGCAGCCATACCATCCTAAAGGGAGCCCTTGGAGGCAGCCCACCACCACTCATGGGGTGCAAGTTGCTTCCCTGGGCAGTCAGTCAGCTCCATTGGCCAGTATGTAGAGGAGTCGGTCAGCTCCATTGG
>NW_020702027.1:0-4583 GCF_002925995.2 Terrapene triunguis | reverse complement strand
TCTCTGTACACAGAGAGCTGTTACCCTTCCCTTCATAGTTATGACACGCCCCCCAAATCACAGATAGTGTTGGACGTTCGGTTCCACACTGGCTGTGATTTCTTCCTGGAGTTCTAGGAGAAAACAGAGTTAATAAGACACATGTACCTTTAGACATACTACTGATTATATAAAAACTAACAATATGTTTCATTCCAAGAACAATTGTTAACCAGTTAACTCTGGGAAACTTTCCCGGGAGAGTGCATCAGCCACTTTGTTAGAAGCTCCCGAAATGTGTTGTATTTCAAAATCAAAATCTTGGAGAGCTAAACTCCACCGAAGAAGTTTTTTGTTATTTCCCTTGGCGGTATGAAGCCACTGTAGCGCAGCATGGTCTGTTTGTAGTTGGAAACGCCGTCCCCAAACATATGGGCGTAGCTTTTCCAGCGCGTACACAATGGCGTAGCATTCCTTTTCGCTGATTGACCAGTGACTTTCCCTCTCAGACAGTTTTTTGCTGAGAAACACGACAGGATGGAATTCTTGATCCGGTCCTTCCTGCATTAAAACTGCTCCCACGCCTCTCTCGGAAGCATCTGTGGTTACTAGGAACGGTTTGTCAAAGTCTGGGGCCCTTAGCACAGGGTCAGACATGAGTGTTGCCTTAAGCTGGTTAAAGGCCTTTTGACACTCATCAGTCCACTGAACTGCATTTGGCTGTTTCTTTCTGGTTAGGTCTGTCAGCGGGGCGGCGATTTGGCTGTAGTGTGGTACAAATCGCCTATAATATCCGGCCAAGCCTAAGAAGGATTGGACCTGTTTCTTTGACTTTGGAACCGGCCACTTTTGGATAGCATCCACTTTGGCCTGTAGGGGATTTATAGTTCCTTGACCCACCTGGTGCCCCAGGTACGTCACTCTGTTTTGGCCTATTTGACACTTTTTAGCCTTAACAGTTAGTCCTGCCTGTCGGATGCGCTCGAAGACTTTTCCCAGGTGCTCCAGGTGTTCTGTCCATGAATCAGAAAAAATGGCCACATCATCGAGGTAGGCAACTGCAGATTCTCCCAATCCCGCTAGGAGACCATCTACAAGTCTTTGGAAGGTGGCGGGTGCATTTCGCAACCCGAAAGGGAGTACATTGAATTCATACACCCCTGCCTGGGTGACGAAGGCTGACCTTTCCTTAGCGGGTTCATCTAGTGGTACTTGCCAGTACCCTTTGGTTAAGTCTAAAGTAGAGATGAATTGGGCATGTCCCAATTTTTCCAATAGCTCATCTGTGCGTGGCATTGGATAGTTGTCAGGACGAGTTACAGCATTTAGCTTACGGTAGTCCACGCAAAAGCGTATTTCCCCATCTGGTTTGGGAACTAGAACCACTGGAGATGCCCATGCACTGTTAGAGGGGCGGATTATACCCATCTGTAGCATGTCCTGGATCTCCCTTTGTATAGCCGCTTGGGCATGAGGTGACTCCCGGTAGGGTGGGGTTCTAATTGGGTGAGCATTACCTGTGTCAATGGAGTGGTATGCCCGTTCGGTCCGTCCTGGAGTGGCTGAGAAAATCGGTGCAAAGCTTGTGCACAGCTCCTTGATCTGCTGTCGCTGCAGACGTCCCAGGGTCGTGGAGAGGTTCACCTCTTCCACGCCACCATTCCTTGTTCCTTCGTAGTAGACACCTGCAGGCCACTCCGCGTCATCTGTTTCCTGGGCTGTAAACTGGCAAACGTTTAATTCTCTGGAATAAAAGGGCTTAAGAGAATTAACATGGTATACCTTAGGCTTTATGTTGGAGGTGGGGGAGGCTATGAGATAGTTAACAGCTCCTAGGCGCTCCTGGACCGTGAATGGTCCTTCCCACGACGCTTCCATTTTATGGGCCTGGAGCGCCTTTAAGACCATGACTTGGTCTCCTACTTTGAAGGACCGTTCTCTGGAATGTTTATCATACCAGGCCTTTTGCTCTTCCTGAGCATCCTTTAGGTTTTCTTTAGCAAGGGCTAAAGAGTGTCGGAGGGTGTTTTGTAGGTTGCTTACAAAGTCTAGAATGTTAGTTCCTGGAGAAGGCGTAAACCCCTCCCATTGCTGCTTCACCAACTGTAATGGCCCCTTAACCTCGCGGCCATACACAAGTTCAAATGGTGAAAACCCTAAACTGGGATGTGGTACAGCCCTGTAGGCAAAAAGCAACTGCTGCAACACTAGGTCCCAATCATTGGAGTGTTCATTTATGAATTTACGTATCATGGCCCCCAAAGTTCCATTAAACCTCTCCACCAGACCATTGGTTTGATGGTGATGAGGGGTGGCAACCAAGTGATTCACCCCATGAGCTTCCCACAGGGTTTTCATGTTCCCTGCCAGGAAATTAGTTCCCGAATCTGTAAGGATGTCGGAGGGCCAACCTACCCTGGCGAAAATGTCTGCTAATGCCTGGCACACACTTTTAGCCTTGGTGTTGCTTAAGGGTACAGCTTCCGGCCATTGGGTAGCAAAATCCATGAAAGTCAGTACGTACTGCTTTCCTCTGGGTGTCTTCCTTGGGAAAGGACCCAGGATATCCACAGCTACTCGCTGAAATGGGACCTCAATTATGGGTAGTGGCTGGAGAGGGGCTTTAACCTGGTCTTGGGGCTTTCCCACTCGTTGGCACACCTCACAAGACCGGACATAATTAGCAACGTCCTTGCCCATTCCCTCCCAGTGGAAGGACTTCCCCAACCGGTCTTTGGTTCTGTTCACCCCAGAATGGCCACTGGGATGATCATGGGCTAAGCTCAAGAGCTTTACCCGATACTTAGTGGGAACTACCAACTGTTTTTGAGGATGCCAGTCTTCCTGGTGCCCACCAGAAAGAGTCTCCTTGTATAACAGTCCTTGTTCTACAACAAACCGGGATCGGTTAGAAGAGCTGAGAGGCGGTGGGGTGCTCCGCGCCGCCGCCCAAGCTTTTTGAAGGCTGTCATCTGCTTCCTGCTCGGCCTGGAACTGTTCCCTTGATGCTGGAGACATCAGTTCCTCCTTGGACTGTGGACTGGGGCTTGGTCCCTCTGGAAGCGATGCAGGTGCTGGGGCTGTTTTCATTGACTGTGAACCGCTGTCCTCTGGTGCACTGTGTGGTATCTCAGGCTCTGGCTGAGCCTCTTGGGTAGGGTTATCTGCTGCTTCCGCCAGTTCAGGCTCGCTGGTGCCCTCTGGCATTGGAGTTGTAGACGGGTTTGCAAGCGCTGGACTCAGTGCCGGCAATGGTTCTGGTGCTGGTTGCGTTGCCAGTTCCGGTTCCGGGACTGGCTTTGGCTGGGTCTCTGGGATTGGATCCACTACGGCTGTTGCAGTCGTTGGCAGGGGATCCGGTTCCACCACCTGTGTTTGGGTCTCCGGTAACACAGACGGGGCCCTGGTGGACGGCTCAGGAACAGGGATGGGGGTGAAAGCTTGCTTAGCCTGGCTGCGGGTGACTATTCCCACCCTCTTGGCTAGCTTCACATGGTTGGCCAAGTCTTCCCCCAGCAGCATGGGGATGGGATAATTGTCATAGACTGCAAAAGTCCACATTCCTGCCCAGCCCTTGTACTGGACATGCAACTGGGCTGTAGGCAAGGTTACAGACTGTGACACGAAGGGTTGAATTGTCACTGTAGCCTCCGGGTTGATGAGTTTGGGGTCCACTAGGGATTGGTGGATAGTTGACACTTGTGCCCCAGTATCCCTCCAAGCGATAACCTTCTTTCCGCCCACTCTCAAGGTTTCCCTTCGCTCCGAGGGTATGAGAGAGGCATCTGGGTCTGGGGATCTTTGGTGTGATTGGGGTGTAATGAACTGTAATCGGTTAGGGTTCTTGGGGCAGTGAGCCTTTATATGCCCCAGTTCATTACATTTAAAACATCGTCCTGCTAAGGTATCACCGGGGCGATGTTGGTTGATGGAGACTGGTGTGGTGGGGTGAGAAGGCGTCTGGGGTTTCCCTTGGGATGTGGGTGGGGCCTTGGGTTGTCCCCGGTGGTAAGGTTTTGTTTCGGCTTGCCCCTTCTGATATTCGCTCCAACTGCTACTAGCTTTTTTCTTTTCTGTCACCTCCACCCATTTGGCTCCAATCTCCCCCGCCTCGGTTACAGTTTTGGGCTTCCCATCTAGGATGTACCTTTCTATTTCCTCAGGAACACCCTCTAAAAACTGCTCCATTTTTACTAGGGAAAGCAGATCTTCCAGAGATTTAACATTTGCTCCTGATACCCAGGCATCACAATTTTTGTCAATGTGGTAGGCATGCCGGGTAAATGACACATCTGGTTTCCACCTTAGGGCTCTGAACCGCCGACGGGCATGCTCGGGTGTTAGCCCCATTCTGAGTCTGGCCTTGTTTTTAAAAAGTTCATAACTGTTCATGTGTTCCTTAGGCATTTCAGCCGCCACCTCTGCTAAGGGTCCACTGAGCTGCGGTCTCAGCTCTACCATGTACTGGGGTGGAGGGATGCTGTATCCAAGGCAGGCCCTTTCAAAATTTTCTAAGAAGGCCTCAGTATCATCGCCTGCCTTGTAGGTGGGGAATTTCCTGGGATGGGAAGTGGTACCTGGAGAGGAGTTGTTAGGATGGTCTG
>NW_020702026.1:1425-3541 GCF_002925995.2 Terrapene triunguis | reverse complement strand
CCTCCTTATCCCTGTCTGGCTGTTATTGGCTCTCAGCTAGGTGGACCTGATATTTCGGTGACAGTTTCTGGCGACTCCGCCGGGACTCTCCTAGCTCGGACATTGGACTCCAGACGGCTGCGGCGAACTGGGAACGGCGTCAACGGGGTGTTTTTCCCCTTTTCTCTGCTTCACCGCAGCCCCTGGGGTTCGTGCTCTGATAAGGTGAGTCCTAATAGGATAAGGAGACACTATCTGGTTCTGGTCTGGTTAACCGGTTAATGAATTTCTGTCTTATACATTTGGGCATTAGGTGTGTGGACGGAACTGAGCCTCTCATTCATAATTCCTCAGAGTGGAAGCCATCACGTGCGATAAAGCTCTGAGGTCGAATTGGGATCCTTCTGTCCCATCCCCGTAGCGGTCAGTATTAGTAGAAATTCCTGTAATAGGATCCTATTAGGCCATAATTCCCTCTGTTCTCTGTGTAATTCTCTGTTAGAGTGTCAGCAGGCAGATGGGTGGGTCTCTGGTAAAACCCTCTGAGGATAGTCCTTTGAATTATATGTTAAGTAAATGGTCTTTACCCGGTGTTCAAAAAAAGAAATAGTTACACTTTGTTTAGAAATTGATGTGGCTAGTGTTGTGGAAATTGAATTGTGGAGAAAATATGCATTTTCCCCAGAACATGTGCAGTGTATATTGTAGCAGAGGTAAAAGAAATGCAAACCTACCAATATAGGTTGTGTTGTCTTTTTCAGATCACTGTGTGTTTAAAAGCAGAAATTAGAAGTAAAAGGCAATCAAAAGTCTGGGAAAGTTAATTGTGTCCCTTTTTAAGTAAGAGTCGTTAAGCTGTGGATAGTTTTGGATCCAGAAGCAAGCCAGAAAGCATCTGTATTAATGCAAATTATCTAACTGATAAGGTAGAAGCCACTGAAACCTGGGCTGCCTATGAAACAAATACAAGGAAATATGGGGTAATTCCTCTGTTTTGCCTGAAATCAACAAAAGTATGTGTATATAAAAAAAATATTTTAAGCAATGACTGACTGCCCAGAAGGGGTAGACCTCTGTTCTTTTGTCTTTCAGATCATCAGAGAAAACGGATGCCAGCTGAATAGCATTCAACGTACGATGCATTTACTGGTACAATAGGAATTATTTTTGTGTTCTATGGCCAAAATTGTTAAAATTTGCATACCAACAGTCTTTGGAAGCAAGGACATGGAAGGTTAACCCACTCCCCATATTGCACATGGGATCCTTCTGGCTACCTCAAATTTCTAGCCAGAGGGCTGGGGAGGGAGAAAAGCTATTGGACACCAAAGGTTATACCAAGTGGACTCCTCAAAGGTGGGTGTGCTTGTCCTGGTTTGTTGCTCCAAAGCTCTGTAATAAAGTTATTTTACTGAAAGGGTGTACATGGCATACATTAAATAATAAAAGTAATGTGTATGTGTTCATTGTTAAAAAAAGGTGTATAAGTAAAAAGTAAACGTTTCCTTTATAGGTTAAAAAAAGCCAAAAAAAAAAAAAAAAAAAAACAGAACAAGTTAACTAAAAAAAAAAATAGCTAGCAAGCTCAGTCCAAAGATAAGATGCTGGGCCCATCCAAGGACACTGCTCACAGCTAAGACTTGGCTAAAAGCCAAGAAAAGGGGGGCCTAAATGTGCCCAAGCAACTATAAAATCTGCAAAACACTGCCAGGCATTAATAAAATATGTTAAGTTTCTTTTCTTACAAATAAAAAAAGTGCTACCCAAAGACCCTAGCAGCCCTGCCATTCATTAAAACAAAAAAACTAAGTCTACGTAAAGACCATCAACAAAAGACTGCTTTGGCTCCACACTGGAAAGGCCCTTTCCAAGTCCTGTTAACCACCAACACCGCTGTGAAGTGCCAAGGACTGCCTACCTGGACCCATGCTTCTCACTGTAAAAAGACCCCTCCACCTCGGGAGGGCTCTCCGACTGATAAGCCTATTTTTCCTTCTAGCCCTGCTGTGCCTTCTGGACAGCAGGAAAAAAAAACAAAGTAAAGTGCTAGTAACCTCTCCCTTGTCAACTGTGCCTTTTGAATTTTTCTAAAAAAAGCAAAACCATTACAGGGTAATGTGCTAGTAACCTCTCCCCT
>NW_020702026.1:1044-1325 GCF_002925995.2 Terrapene triunguis | reverse complement strand
ACAAAAGACCAAAAATTCCTGCCAAAAAAAAACATTAAAAACTAACCCTGGAAAAAAAAAAAAACAAAAAATTATACACTGGCCAAAAAAAAACCTGTGGAACCCATGCTTGGAAATGTGGTATAGTACTACACCAAAAAATGTATTAAAATATCAATAAACTGTAATTAACACTACACTAAAAACTGTTAAATTTTCATTACCCTTATCCAGTTTCCAAATCACCTCTACATACCCAAATTTTCACAGGGGGCTGCCATTAAATTAGCACAACAAAGGGC
>NW_020702026.1:0-944 GCF_002925995.2 Terrapene triunguis | reverse complement strand
AAAAAAAAAAAAAAAAAAAAAAAAAAAAAAAAAAAAAGTAACTTAACCGGATCCCTGTGGAATGGGGCCAATAGTGCAGCAAAAGTTTAAAATATTTTTAAAAACCAAAAACATAATAAAAAATTGGAGCACAACTAACCCAGGTACAGGCTAAAGTTGGTAAGTTACATGTTATTTCCACCCTTAATTCAATAACCCAGAAGTTGCTAACAAAAATAGTATTAAATATCACTAAGGCTGGAAAGGCATTGCAGTGAAATCTAGCATGTTCAGAAATTCAGAATTTCCTGAATAACCAGCTAACGGCCATTCGAAATAATCTAAAGCATCAGGCTTGGCCCACTGCCCTTACAAACACATCAGGAGTACCATCTAATCTGTGGCCATAAAGACATACTTGGAAACTTTCTGGGTAAAAATGCAAACATTCTCAATGCTCCTTCCAAGCATATGAACCAATTAGGGGGGGGACTTGTGCTCGCATCGGGGAAAAATGTTGTTTCTATGTTAATCATTCCGGCTTAATTAAGCAGAATTTACAAGCCATTAAGAATGCTGCTGTTGTTTTTCATGCTGTATCTCTTAATCACACCTTTAGTTTTAAGGACCTCCTTCCAGACCTTGGGTCATAAATGGTTTACGGGGCTCTTTCAAACAATTGCTAAATAAATTTTTTTCTCTCTTTTTTTTCTATATGTTATTTAAATAATAATACAATGTGCCAAATGCCTGTGTAATGCTATAATCAAAAGCTCTGCTGTCCATAAAAAAACCCAGTATCTGTCCCTCCAGGTTGATCGCAAATTGCGTAATGGGCCTGACAATTTTTGGGTTTGTCAGGCCTGAAGGGGGGACTGTGAAAGTTACTAGTGACCCCCCCCCCCTTAACAGCCAGCGGCCGTTATGTCAGCCAGCGGCCATTAGGGGGAAGCAGACACTTCAAG
>NW_020702025.1:1489-3750 GCF_002925995.2 Terrapene triunguis | reverse complement strand
TCACTGTAAAGTGGGGTAAGCTGGAATCATCAATTGTAAAGATCAAGATAAAGGTGGAAGTCCTTCACCTTTGAGGTCAACGATCTGTCTAACAGAGACTGATGTACCATGACCCCAAGACTGATCCCCTCTGGGGAAGGAAGTCACATCATCAACTGGCTATGACAGCCTTGACCAGTCTGCCTGTACCTTAAAAAAACAAAAACAAAAACAAGCACACTAGCTTGGCGTGCTGGTCTAGCTATGCCATCGCCTGGTTCCTTCCCTGCAGCTACATCTCTACTCCACTCCCGTGGCATTCTAGTAACTTACTGTTCCTTTTTCTATTTTTTGTCTTTTGTTTTTATTTGCTGGAAGACATTCCAGCCTTTCTATTACATTAGAGTGTAACAGTGTGGCTCAGTCCGTACGTTTTTCTATGAGCACCAGTAAAATCCACATGGGAAAGATGCTACAAAGATAGTTCCCCAAATCTAAATAGCCCTAAGACTGCCCTCTGAAATCACTGAATGTTCCTTATCTGCGAAAGAATTAAAAAAGCTAAGCTGTCAGATATGAATTGTTCAGTGAGAGCTGTTTAAACCTCCACTTATTAAAGTCTCAGCAAGGTCTGTGAGGGGTGGGGGGCTGCGAGAGAGAAAGAGTGAGAAGAAGGATTAGCCACATAATACAAAAGCTAAGGAGGAAGCTTTACATGGCTTTGAGGTGGCGGCTTAGATGTAAGCACTAATTTGGTTTCAGTATTGAAATATTCAACTGGCTAAGTCTGGACTGCTTGGGTGAAGTTCTCTGATTGGGTAGTATAAATAAATGCACAATCACCTGTGACCGGGGTCCCAGGGGAGCCACGCTGAGGTCACTCAATTGGGGCAAACTCCAAAGAATGGGGCAGACAGTCACCCAAACTGGTGGATATTCCAATACTTAGATTTACCAAGCCAGCACAAAACAGCTTCCATAATACGTCACTGGTTACCCAGAAGCCAACAACACAGTTCCCTTAAAGCAACCCAGCCTTAGGCCTCCACCAGACACCCAAGTCAAATATGATGAGGATGACTGAAAATCTTATTCATCCTATAAGAAAGTTCTACCAATCCCAAAGGATCGGACACATTATCTCCCAAGTAAATGAATATTTTGGCTCCTACCCAAATACACGCTGACAGCCAATTCTTACTAACTAAAGGGAAATTTATTAAAAAAGAAAAGAGCGAGTGTTGGTTAAAAGATCAGTGTAGATACAGACACGAGTACAGTTCTGAGATCAGTTTCATAGTAGAGATGGGGAGCTTTGGAGTTGCAAAGAGTTCTTAGAATTAGTCCGTAGATTCAATCCAATGTTCATATCCAGGGTGATCAAGGTGGGACTGGAGATCTCAGTCTTACGACTTAAGCTTTCCCTGCAAGAAGCATTAAGCAGATCCGAGATAAAAAGGATCAGGACCCAAGAGACCTTTATACTGTTCCAGGCCTTCTCCTGACAGCTTAGAGTCCTTAGGCGAACAATGGGCAATCAAGACTTTGAAGCAGACCTGTTTTCGAAGCATCACGGGTACTTAGCTACACGGATTAACAGAAGGCAATTGCCTGTTTTCCACCATTCACAGGTGATTTGATATATACGTGAAAGAGATCAGTGCGGTGATATCACGATATTTACAGATCATTTAAATGTTAAGATCTCCTTTCGATCTCTGAATTAGCAGAATACAGCATAGACAGGAACTCTAACCTCTAAGAATATATATGTAAACACACACAAAAACCACTACCTACCAATATGCCCCTAAAGGTTGAATTTGGGTCATTTATCCTGCAGGATGCTTAACCCTTTCCAGTCATGTGTCACACCACCTCTTTGATTTTCAATTTTAAGATTTAGAAGGGTTGGTTTTCTGTTGTATTAATCTGATGATTTGACAAATTGGTGAGTTCATTCCAATGCAGTTAATTAATTGATTGACTGATTTGACCTCAACTTTCTAGTTGTATGGTTTAACCCAAGGGTCTCAAACTCAAATGACCATGAGGGCCACATGAGGACTAGTACATTGGCCCTAGGGCCGCATTACTGACCCCTCCCCCACTCCACCCCTTCCATGAGGCCTCACCCCTGCCCCGCCACTTCCCACCCCTTACCTGCCCCCATTCCAACCCCTTCCCCGAAATCCCCATCCTGCAGGTGGGGTGTGACAGGGGCTGAGGGCAGGAAGTTGGGGTGTGGGGTGCAGGAGGAGTGAGGGGTACAGCAGGGGGTC
>NW_020702025.1:1001-1389 GCF_002925995.2 Terrapene triunguis | reverse complement strand
CCCCTTACCTGCCCCCATTCCAACCCCTTCCCCGAAATCCCCATCCTGCAGGTGGGGTGTGACAGGGGCTGAGGGCAGGAAGTTGGGGTGTGGGGTGCAGGAGGAGTGAGGGGTACAGCAGGGGGTCAGGGTGCAGGAGGGTTGCGGGGTGAGGCAGGGGGTTCAGGGCAGGGGGTCGGGGTGCAGGGTACGGCAGGGGGTCGGGGTGCAGGAGGGGTGCGGCATGGGGCTCAGGGCAGTGGGTCGGGGTGCAGGAGGGGTGCGGGGTGAGGCAGGGGGTCGGGGTGCAGGAGGGGTGCAGGGTGAGGCAGGGGGTCGGGATGCAGGAGGGGTGCGGGGTGAGGCAGTGGGTTGGGATGCAGGAGGGGTGCGGGGTGAGGCAGGGGGT
>NW_020702025.1:0-901 GCF_002925995.2 Terrapene triunguis | reverse complement strand
CATTGGCTGCGGTTCCCCATTCCCGGCCAATGGGAGGTGCTGGGGGCAGTGCCTGAAGCAACACACAGCCCTTCTGCCCCCCCTTCCCCACGTTCCAGCCTCTTCCCGGAGCGTTGTGGGGGCAGGGCAGACAGGCAGGCAGGGAGCCTGCCCTGCCCCCGGTGCACGTCCGGCCGGATCTGCTAAACACTGGGGGAGGGTGGGGGCCGCAGGCCACGTGTTTGAGACCCCTGGTTTAACCCTTATTTAGTTGAATTGGGTTTGTAGGAGATTAGCCTTCAATGTGTATTCTTGATTAGATTAGTTCATTTTAATAAAGCGTATAAAAGAGATATTGAGTCATATTTCTTTTAATAAGTAACATGGGCTGGAACCATAGAGATTCTGGGTGGAGCCAGTCCACCTCATAACTTCATCATCTCCCTCCAAATTGACCCTTTGGTTTTCACAGGTGCCACCTCTCACTCCAGCTTCATCGGGGGGAGGCGGGGGTTCAGAGCTTCACAAGGGAAAATAAATCCCCCCTACCCAGGCTTTCGGGAGTGTGTATGAGAGGTGTGTTGCTAAGCAGGGAGAAGTCACTGAGATGGAGGTGTTTGGGTTCGTGCTCTGCAGGCACTGTCCTGGCGAGGCCCAGTCTGGGCCCGTCTGGTGTTCCCTCTAATTTTTTACATCCAGGTGCGGAATGAATTTTGTTATGTGCCCCAATATGGAGGTGGTGTGTGGCAGGGGTGGGGCCAAGGGGTTCAGAGTGTGGGATAGGGCTCAGGGCTAGGGTAGAGGGTTGAGGTATGAGGGTGGTGTTATGCTTATAAGGAGCACATGGACTCTTTTTCAAGGGGATAAGGCAATACGCCGCGTATATTGAGAGGACAATTTAAGCATTAAAATCAGCATATGC
>NW_020702024.1:1491-3757 GCF_002925995.2 Terrapene triunguis | reverse complement strand
TCACTGTAAAGTGGGGTAAGCTGGAATCATCAATTGTAAAGATCAAGTTAAAGGTGGAAGTCCTTCACCTTTGAGGTCAACGATCTGTCTAACAGAGACTGATGTACCATGACCCCAAGACTGATCCCCTCTGGGGAAGGAAGTCACATCATCAACTGGCTATGACAGCCTTGACCAGTCTGCCTGTACCTTAAAAAAACAAAAACAAAAACAAGCACACTAGCTTGGCGTGCTGGTCTAGCTATGCCATCGCCTGGTTCCTTCCCTGCAGCTACATCTCTACTCCACTCCCGTGGCATTCTAGTAACTTACTGTTCCTTTTTCTATTTTTTGTCTTTTGTTTTTATTTGCTGGAAGACATTCCAGCCTTTCTATTACATTAGAGTGTAACAGTGTGGCTCAGTCCGTACGTTTTTCTATGAGCACCAGTAAAATCCACATGGGAAAGATGCTACAAAGATAGTTCCCCAAATCTAAATAGCCCTAAGACTGCCCTCTGAAATCACTGAATGTTCCTTATCTGCGAAAGAATTAAAAAAGCTAAGCTGTCAGATATGAATTGTTCAGTGAGAGCTGTTTAAACCTCCACTTATTAAAGTCTCAGCAAGGTCTATGAGGGGTGGAGGGCTGCGAGAGAGAAAGAGTGAGAAGAAGGATTAGCCACATAATACAAAAGCTAAGTAGGAAGCTTTACATGGCTTTGAGGTGGCGGCTTAGATGTAAGCACTAATTTGGTTTCAGTATTGAAATATTCAACTGGCTAAATCTGGACTGTACTGCTTGGGTGAAGTTCTCTGATTGGGTAGTATAAATAAATGCACAATCACCTGTGACCGGGGTCCCAGGGGAGCCACGCTGAGGTCACTCAATTGGGGCAAACTCCAAAGAATGGGGCAGACAGTCACCAAAACTGGTGGATATTCCAATACTTAGATTTACCAAGCCAGCACAAAACAGCTTCCATAATACGTCACTGGTTACCCAGAAGCCAACAACACAGTTCCCTTAAAGCAACCCAGCCTTAGGCCTCCACCAGACACCCAAGTCAAATATGATGAGGATGACTGAAAATCTTATTCATCCTATAAGAAAGTTCTATCATTCCCAAAGGATCGGACACATTACCTCCCAAGTAAATGAATATTTTGGCTCTTACCCAAATACACGCTGACAGCCAATTCTTACTAACTAAAGGGAAATTTATTAAAAAAGAAAAGAGCGAGTGTTGGTTAAAAGATCAGTGTAGATACAGACACGAGTACAGTTCTGAGATCAGTTTCATAGTAGAGATGGGGAGCTTTGGAGTTGCAAAGAGTTCTTAGAATTAGTCCGTAGATTCAATCCAATGTTCATATCCAGGGTGATCAAGGTGGGACTGGAGATCTCAGTCTTACGACTTAAGCTTTCCCTGCAAGAAGCATTAAGCAGATCCGAGATAAAAAGGATCAGGACCCAAGAGACCTTTATACTGTTCCAGGCCTTCTCCTGACAGCTTAGAGTCCTTAGGCGAACAATGGGCAATCAAGACTTTGAAGCAGACCTGTTTTCGAAGCATCACGGGTACTTAGCTACACGGATTAACAGAAGGCAATTGCCTGTTTTCCACCATTCACAGGTGATTTGATATATACGTGAAAGAGATCAGTGCGGTGATATCACGATATTTACAGATCATTTAAATGTTAAGATCTCCTTTCGATCTCTGAATTAGCAGAATACAGCATAGACAGGAACTCTAACCTCTAAGAATATATATGTAAACACACACAAAAACCACTACCTACCAATATGCCCCTAAAGGTTGAATTTGGGTCATTTATCCTGCAGGATGCTTAACCCTTTCCAGTCATGTGTCACACCACCTCTTTGATTTTCAATTTTAAGATTTAGAAGGGTTGGTTTTCTGTTGTATTAATCTGATGATTTGACAAATTGATGAGTTCATTCCAATGCAGTTAATTAATTGATTGACTGATTTGACCTCAACTTTCTAGTTGTATGGTTTAACCCAAGGGTCTCAAACTCAAATGACCATGAGGGCCACATGAGGACTAGTACATTGGCCCTAGGGCCGCATTACTGACCCCTCCCCCACTCCACCCCTTCCATGAGGCCTCACCCCTGCCCCGCCACTTCCCACCCCTTACCTGCCCCCATTCCAACCCCTTCCCCGAAATCCCCATCCTGCAGGTGGGGTGTGACAGGGGCTGAGGGCAGGAAGTTGGGGTGTGGGGTGCAGGAGGAGTGAGGGGTACAGCAGGGGGTC
>NW_020702024.1:1003-1391 GCF_002925995.2 Terrapene triunguis | reverse complement strand
CCCCTTACCTGCCCCCATTCCAACCCCTTCCCCGAAATCCCCATCCTGCAGGTGGGGTGTGACAGGGGCTGAGGGCAGGAAGTTGGGGTGTGGGGTGCAGGAGGAGTGAGGGGTACAGCAGGGGGTCAGGGTGCAGGAGGGTTGCGGGGTGAGGCAGGGGGTTCAGGGCAGGGGGTCGGGGTGCAGGGTACGGCAGGGGGTCGGGGTGCAGGAGGGGTGCGGCATGGGGCTCAGGGCAGTGGGTCGGGGTGCAGGAGGGGTGCGGGGTGAGGCAGGGGGTCGGGGTGCAGGAGGGGTGCAGGGTGAGGCAGGGGGTCGGGATGCAGGAGGGGTGCGGGGTGAGGCAGTGGGTTGGGATGCAGGAGGGGTGCGGGGTGAGGCAGGGGGT
>NW_020702024.1:0-903 GCF_002925995.2 Terrapene triunguis | reverse complement strand
CATTGGCTGCGGTTCCCCATTCCCGGCCAATGGGAGGTGCTGGGGGCAGTGCCTGAAGCAACACACAGCCCTTCTGCCCCCCCTTCCCCACGTTCCAGCCTCTTCCCGGAGCGTTGTGGGGGCAGGGCAGACAGGCAGGCAGGGAGCCTGCCCTGCCCCCGGTGCACGTCCGGCCGGATCTGCTAAACACTGGGGGAGGGTGGGGGCCGCAGGCCACGTGTTTGAGACCCCTGGTTTAACCCTTATTTAGTTGAATTGGGTTTGTAGGAGATTAGCCTTCAATGTGTATTCTTGATTAGATTAGTTCATTTTAATAAAGCGTATAAAAGAGATATTGAGTCATATTTCTTTTAATAAGTAACATGGGCTGGAACCATAGAGATTCTGGGTGGAGCCAGTCCACCTCATAACTTCATCATCTCCCTCCAAATTGACCCTTTGGTTTTCACAGGTGCCACCTCTCACTCCAGCTTCATCGGGGGGAGGCGGGGGTTCAGAGCTTCACAAGGGAAAATAAATCCCCCCTACCCAGGCTTTCGGGAGTGTGTATGAGAGGTGTGTTGCTAAGCAGGGAGAAGTCACTGAGATGGAGGTGTTTGGGTTCGTGCTCTGCAGGCACTGTCCTGGCGAGGCCCAGTCTGGGCCCCTGTCTGGTGTTCCCTCTAATTTTTTACATCCAGGTGCGGAATGAATTTTGTTATGTGCCCCAATATGGAGGTGGTGTGTGGCAGGGGTGGGGCCAAGGGGTTCAGAATGTGGGATGGGGCTCAGGGCTAGGGTAGAGGGTTGAGGTATGAGGGTGGTGTTATGCTTATAAGGAGCACATGGACTCTTTTTCAAGGGGATAAGGCAATAGGCCGCGTATATTGAGAGGACAATTTAAGCATTAAAATCAGCATATGC
>NW_020702023.1:4371-5204 GCF_002925995.2 Terrapene triunguis | reverse complement strand
GGCCACGGACCATTGTAGTCCGCCTCGAGCCCTTAGGCGGTAACAGTTTTGGCGTCCCTGGGTGGGCTCGAGGCTGAAATTTAGCCTTGCCCGGATCCCTCCTGGTGGCCGACGGATTACGACGACGACCGACGCCCAGAGCTCACCGGTGACTTCATCGGGGGCCTCGGCAGAGACGTGGTTTGCTCGACCCCGGAGGGCACAACGGTGCAACGCACACAGACAGTGGAGAAGCAGCTGCGGGCGACGGTGGGGAACCGGTCCCGTGGATAGGGCGACGGTGCAGAACCGGACCCTTGGATAAGGTAGGAACAGTCCAGTGGGGACTTTATCTGTCTTGACCTGGGGATGCCCAGAGTCTGCCTGTTTTGACCTGGGGACGCCCAGAGTCTCCCTCAGTATGGGGCAGGGACAGAGTACAGCCATCAGGGTACAGTGTACACCCTTAGCATGCATTCTGGTGAACTGGAAAGTGTTTGGATCTGATCAGTTAATTAAAAGTAAATTGAAAAGGTTCTGTACAGTTGATTGGCCTCAGTATCAGCTGGAGTGCCAAGAAAGGTGGCCACCGAAAGGATCACTTAATTGCAACACGATCCTTCAATTGCTTTTGTTTTGTCAGAGAACAGGTAAAGGGAATGAACATCTCTATGCGTATACGTTTATGGTGTTAAGAAATAGGACTGATATTTTGCTCAAGTGCCATTTGACTCCGACAGGCTTGGTAGTATTGGCTGCTAAACCCCAGAACCCTCCCACTGTTGTAATGCCAGAATCGGTGTCCCCTTCGGCTCCTCCACCCCCACAGGCTTCAGAGAGTACCCCCCCCCCCC
>NW_020702023.1:0-4271 GCF_002925995.2 Terrapene triunguis | reverse complement strand
CACCCCCACAGGCTTTAGAGAGTACCCCCCCCCCGTGGGATTGTATCTGTTGATTACTGAGAGTGTGGTAGCCCGTCCAGGAACACAGGATCTTGTGTCAGTGGCTTTTAACCCTCTGGCTGCTTTTCAAGGCAGAGGCAGGAGAATTCTCAACGAATACAAGCAGGTTCATTTCTATCTTTGAAGGGTGTCTGGCTAGACGTAAGCCTGACTGGGATGACTGTAATGTACTTATGAGAACCCTGTTGTCTGAAGTGGAGCGGAATCAGGTTATAGCCAAGGCTAAGAAGGAAGACAGAGAAGGCATTTAAGGTTTTAAAGGGAAAGCTATTGGACACCAGAGGTTGTACAGAGTGAAATCCTCAGAAGTGAGTGTGCTTGTCCTGGTTTGTTGCTTCAAAGCTCTGTACAGAAGTTATGTTACTGGAAAGGTGTATGATGGCAATGAGTATGTGTTAATGGTTGGAGGAAAAGGTGTATGAGTGAAGAGTGGAAGGTTCCTTTGGAAGTTAGAAGAAGCTGAGAAAGGGAGAAGAGGAAAAAGTACAGAATGAGTTAACTGAGAGGAAAATACAGCTAGCAAGCTCATCCAAGGACAGCTAAGACTTGGCTGACCCCCAAGAGAAAGGGGGGGCTTGAATGTGCCCAAGCAACTGTGAGTCTGCAAAATACTGCAAGGCATAATGAGGACAACAGAAGGGTTAAGAGGCAGATTTGCTGAACAGTATTGGTTCAAGGATTTAAAAATTCCCCCACTCTGTTCGGCCAGGCTTTGGTCAGAGACTTGGAGGAGTGGGATAATTCAGACAGAGCCCTCCTGCTGCAATATGTAGATGACTTGTTAATTGCTGCTGTGGGTCTAATCCCTTGTCTCAGAGCTACTGTGAGTCTCCTAAACTTTATTGGACTGCGAGGATACAGGGTATCTCAAAGCAAAGCCCAAATTGCTCTTTCAGAGGTTCAATATCTGGGATTTCACATCAGGCAGGGAGAGAGACAGCTCTCAAACAAAAGGAAGGAGGCTATCTGCCAAGTTCCCATCCCCAGCAACCGTAAACGGCTTAGGGCATTCCTGGGCATGGCAGGCCTTTGCAGAATATGGATTCCAGAGTTTGGACTGTGGGCTAAACCTCTGTATGAATGTGTTAAGGGAGCGGAACAAGACCTCTTTCACTGGTCCCCAGAAGCGGACAGGGAATTTCAGCTATTAGGTGCCTGGAAGCGTCCTGTGGCATACTTTTCTAAACAACTGGATCAAGTTTCAAAGGGATGGCCAGCCTGTTTGAGGGCGGTCGCAGCTACTGCTCTAGTGCTTGGGGAAGCGGAGAAACTGACACTGGGAGGAAGTGTGCAAGTGTTTGTTCTCCATATGGTCCAAGCCTTGCTGGACACTAAGGGTGGTCTTTGGCTCACACAGGCTCGGGTTGCTCGGTACCAAGGGAAGCTGTTAGAGAATCCTGAAGTCACCCTGCAGATCTGTCCCTCTCTTAATCCAGCTACCCTGCTACCAGAGACAGAGAAGCAGGAACATGACTGTTTAGAAATCATAGATGTTCAGTATTCTAGCCGCCCAGATTTAAAAGATCAGCCACTCCCAAATGCTGACTTGGAATGGTATACAGATGGAAGTAGTACTGTTGTGGATGGGCAAAGGAGGGCTGGTTATGCTATTGTGTCTCTTCATGATACTGTGGAAGCTGAGAGTTTACCGGCAGGAACATTTGCCCAGCTTGCTGAACTAGTGGCCCTGACCCGTGCCCTTGAGCTGGCAAAAGACAAACGGGTTAATATCTTTACTGATTCAAAGTATGCTTTTGGGGTATTGCATGCTCACGCCGGCTTTTAAAAGCGGTACAACTCCCCTCAGCAGTAGCAGTGGTGCATTGCAAAGCCCATCAAAGGGAAGATCAAGATGTAACAAAGGGCAATGCCAGAGCAGACAGGGAAGCTAAGCGAGCTGCTACCCTGAAATCACCAACTGAGGAGAATGCCCAAATGCATGCCCTCATCCCATCAGTGGGTGAGCTTGCAGCCCCTCAGTACTCCCAAGAGGACAGAAACCTGGCTGACAGTCTCGGTCTCCAGGAAAAGGAGGGATGGCTTTATTCCACAGAGGGAAAAATCCTCCTGCCCAAGGGCTTGATTCGACCGGTGTTGCAGAAACTGCATCAAACCACACACCCAGGCAGAGAGGCTCTTACCCAGCTCATGAATAAATATTTTCTAACCTCTGGACTTAAACCCCTAGCATCACAGGTACAGGCTGAATGTTTAATCTGCCAAAAGAATAACCCTCGACCAGGAGTAGCAGTGCCACCAGCCACCCTGGAACCTACCCCAGGCCCAGGATTGGTGTGGCAAATAGACTTTACTGAGTTTCCCAGGACCCAAGGGTACAGGTACCTCCTCGTCTTAGTGGATCGATTCAGTGGATGGCCTGAGGCCTTCCCATGTCGCAACAACACTGCCAAGACAGTGGCTCTTAAGTTTGTCAAGGAAATCATTCCTCGCTTCTGCCTTCCTCAGTGGATGGAATCTGATAATGGAACACACTTCACATCTCAAAGTGGTTCAAAAGATATCAAGTGCTCTGCAGATTCCTTGGAAACTCCACACACCCTGGCGACCACAAGCCAGTGGAGTAGTGGAACGCACAAATCAGACACTCAAGCGACACCTCTCAAAGGTCTGTCAGGAGGCCTCTCTAAGTGGCCTGATGCCTTGCCCCTTGTGTTACTTCGCATTCGTGCTCTCCCTAAGGGTAGGATAGGGCTTAGTCCCTTTGAGATTATGTTTGGAAGAGCATGGCCTATGAATGGTACCCCAGTTCTGGCAGGGGAATGGGAAGTGGGGTTGTGGTTTCTTGTCTCAGTACATGTGCTCTCTGGCTGCTGTTCTTTCTTTTCTTCACAGGTACACCAAAGATTCACAGCCTCTTCTGCTGGATGTCCGGGTCCACTCCCTGCAGCCTGATGACTCCGTTCTCGTGCGGACCTGGAAGGACGATCCTCTCCAAGAGAAGTGGAAGGGACCCCACACCGTCCTGCTTGTCACCCATACAGCGGCAAAGGTCGAAGGACACAAGAACTGGATTCATCACTCTCGACTGAAAGCAGTGCCCGCTCCCGAACAGTGGACTGTCCAGCCTGCGGAGAAGACTGCTAACGACGATTTGGGACTTAAGCTGCTATTCAAAAGACAGTAAGGATCACTGGAAATGTGTTGTGATCTCTCTGAACAGTCACAGCATACTCCCCGCGAGAACCCTGAGCATTGGTTTTATTTTCTCACAGAAGGCCGACCTGGCCTATGTATTTGGTCTTGTTATTTTTTGACTTGTTTAGTGTCAATAATTCTTCTTGTCTTCTGGGTATTTGGGTTGTGGTAATTACAATATGGGTTTAGGTTTAGGGTCTCTCACAGCATTTCTTTTTATCACAGAGGCAAGTCTTCTGTTACCTACTGTTTCACCCACATCGCATGCAGGATGGGGAGCCATCCCTGCAGATATGGCTACCAACACACATGAGGCCCTGAAAATTGCCTTTGCCCATGAGTTCAATCTCTCCAACTGTTGGATATGTGCCCAGACTCCCCATCATTCAGCAGGATTGCCCTGGAGAGTAGTACCCCAAAATTGGTCAGACTTTTGTCAAAGGTGGATGGTTATCAGCAGTAGCACCTCTGACAATTTAAGTTTGCCAATGATACTCTAGCCATAGAGAAAAGCATAAGTTCTGAGCTGTACCAGCTTCAACTGCTGGCTTTGCAGAACCGTCAGGCCCTAGATTATGTGTTAGCCTCACGAGGCGGGGTCTGTGCCCTTATTGGAGAAGAGTGTTGTACCTATGTCCCAGAGTTTTCACAGGACATTAACAAGCACATCTTGTCAGCTGAACGGGCCTTTAACCAGTGGAAGGCCCAGGAAGGGGAACCCACTATTTTGGATTCCCTTTTGGGTTGGATACCTGGTTTAGGGGAACTAGGGGATATAGGGGGAAGCATTGTTCGCATCTTGCTCACAGGTGTGGTGATATGTTTTGTTCTTGTTCTTTTGCTCATTTGCTGTAAAGTGCTCATAGGTAAGAGTTGTACCTCCCCCTCCCCAGAAGTTCCCTTATATCCTCTCATTGATAATCCTGATTGTATGGAGCTTAATCGCATTTTGTCTTTAGAGTATGAGAAAACTCTGACAAAGGTTTGTTGAGTGTTCTCAAAGGAGGGATTGTTGGGGTCCACTAGGCATAGCTACCAGGTAACTCGGGAGAGTG
>NW_020702022.1:589-1078 GCF_002925995.2 Terrapene triunguis | reverse complement strand
TTCACAAACAGCCAACGTACCAATCTGCGGTCACCTAGGACTTCCCAATTGTCACCGTGGAACATTATATCATGGTCATTTGAAAATTCTCAATGCAGAGGTAGCAAGAAAACTGCTTTAGAATCCCTGGTATATCAGATACACCACTGAGCAGGTCTGATTCCACCCAGCAAAGGGCAGTAATCCACATATACCCTAGAACTGCTAGTAAGGGTATGTCTTCACTACCCGCCGTATCGGTGGGTAGCAATCGATTTATCCGGGATTGATATATCGCGTCTCGTTAAGACGCGATATATCGATCCCCGAACGCGCTCACCGTCGACTCCGGAACTCCACCAGAGTGAGCGGCGGTAGCGCAGTCGACGGGGGAGCCACGGCCGTCGATCCCGCGCCATCTGGACCCCAGGTAATTCGATCCAAGATACTTTGACTTCAGCTACGCTATTCGCGTAGCTGAAGTTGCGTATCTTGGATCGATCCCCCCCC
>NW_020702022.1:0-489 GCF_002925995.2 Terrapene triunguis | reverse complement strand
TTCACAAACAGCCAACGTACCAATCTGCGGTCACCTAGGACTTCCCAATTGTCACCGTGGAACATTATATCATGGTCATTTGAAAATTCTCAATGCAGAGGTAGCAAGAAAACTGCTTTAGAATCCCTGGTATATCAGATACACCACTGAGCAGGTCTGATTCCACCCAGCAAAGGGCAGTAATCCACATATACCCTAGAACTGCTAGTAAGGGTATGTCTTCACTACCCGCCGTATCGGTGGGTAGCAATCGATTTATCCGGGATTGATATATCGCGTCTCGTTAAGACGCGATATATCGATCCCCGAACGCGCTCACCGTCGACTCCGGAACTCCACCAGAGTGAGCGGCGGTAGCGCAGTCGACGGGGGAGCCACGGCCGTCGATCCCGCGCCATCTGGACCCCAGGTAATTCGATCCAAGATACTTTGACTTCAGCTACGCTATTCGCGTAGCTGAAGTTGCGTATCTTGGATCGATCCCCCCCC
>NW_020702021.1:0-1520 GCF_002925995.2 Terrapene triunguis | reverse complement strand
GCACACTGAATGTATGCAGTAAAACATTAATGTAAGCAGTTCTACAGGGATGTTTCAAATTCATTGTCTCAACACAGGAGCCAAAGGCTACAGCAGCTGCAGTTATACATAATGTTACATACCAAAGACAAAGTTGTCAGGTCTGAAGATTTGGCCAAATGGTCCAGATCTGACAGAGTCCATTGTACCAGGCTCCAAATCGACAAGGATTGCACGGGGTACATACTTATTACCTGTAAAAGGAACAAAAACCAGTATAACAGACTTGCAGTCAGCAGGCTGCTTTGCTCTGAGCAGCCTCAACACAGCTCACTGGAAAGACTGCTGCAGTGACAGAAGGGAAAGAGTATTAAGTAGAGCCATCTTGGAAAGACTCAGAGTCCTCTAACAAAGGGTCAGTGGCCAATAGCAAATTCCTTTACAGTAGCTGTCCCAAATATAATTAACTGTATATCTATACACCTGACTTTTGTTTTGGTTTACTTAGCGAAATTATAACCATCTGAAGAAATAAGTGGTGTATAATTACCTGCAGCTTCATTGTAGTAAACGTTGATCCTTTCTAGCTGCAAAGGACTGTCGCCATGGTAGCTGCCAGTGGGATCGATGCCATGCTCATCACTGATGACCTCCCAGAACTGAAATAGGGTTTTGAAAAGCGCACTTAATAATTGCATTAGGCTGCCAGGAGCAATCCGACATGCCTGTTGTAGTTCCATGGACCTAGCCCCTGCCGAGGGCCCTAACCAATAACTGCACCTTGATGAGACAAACACCGACAAGGCATTTACCCCCTGTCCCTAAAGCCGTTGAGAACTGGTCGAGCTACAATTATGATGATTAAGTGAGAAGGAATAGCAGGAAACTGCAACATCAGACAGCAAACACATGGCTAGATACATTAACCTAATTGTAACACTTCCAGAACTGCTACCACAGGCTTTAAGAATTACAGTATCTCTAACGAGTTGTAGTCTTCAAAGTGATTTAGATTACTAGACACTATAAAGGAAATTTCCCCATTGGGAATCCAGTTAGATACTACAGGAAAGAGCCTACATAGATGTGACACCCTTGAAGCATCTCTGACGCTGCTCAAAGCCCGGTTACCTCCCCGTGTAAAGGGGCGAGGCATCTGGCCTGCAGGGAGTTGCCTGCTGCATCAGCGAGGAAATGAGCGCCATTGTGAATTCAGAGCACGGCAACCAGGCTGTCGTAATACGCTTCCCCCCCGCCCGGCCAAGACAATGCCCAATCTCCCCTTTAGTGCCATTATCCTGTATGGAGTGGAGGTGGCGTCTCAACGGGGAACCGAAACGAGTGCTTTGATGCGCTGATTCAAAGGGGCCAGCTGAAAATTATTTTAGGTAAATATTTAATTGTTCCCAACCCTCCAGCAGCACCGCCACTTAGTGACCTCGCCTTTACACCGCAGCAGCATCTGTCCAGCCCCCGCGTGCTGCTGCTGCCCGCTGCCCCCTCCCAGCCACAGGGCGAGGGAGGCAACACGCGGGGGCCCG
>NW_020702020.1:0-2561 GCF_002925995.2 Terrapene triunguis | reverse complement strand
CCACTCTGACCTGGAAGGTGGAGTGGAAAGATGCTGATTTAGTCACCGGAATACGAAGGAGAAGTTTTACATGCTCTGTTTAGAACAGAACATTATTTACATTACAGCAATACTAGGAATTCCCAGCAAGGATCAGGGCCCCATTGTGCTAAGTACCATGCAATGCAAGCCTCAGTTACCTACTTAAGTCTCTAGTTTCATGGAGCTAGGTCAGTTTTGTGTTAGTGTTAAGCACAGAGTGGGTGTTCAATTTAAAGCTTTATGACAATAGTAAACCATAGATATATACAATTACATACCAAAGACAAAGTTGTCAGGTCTGAAGATCTGACCAAATGGTCCAGATCTGACAGAGTCCATTGTGCCAGGCTCCAAGTCAACAAGGATTGCACGGGGTACATACTTATTACCTGTGGGAGGAACAAAAGCCAGATTACAGACTTGCAGTCAGCTATTTAACAAGTGGGCTATTGTGCTCAGAGCAGCCTCATCACAATTCACTGAAGACAGACTGCTGCTGCCCAGACAAGTGAAGAAATGGTATTTTAAAAGAACAGCCTTGAGTGAAGTTATGACTTGAATTTGAAGTAGGTGTTAAAGCTTTGCCAAGGATTTAATAGCAATTCAGAGGGAGCATTTTACCAAGTGTAAAATGCACTGAAGTTAATTACATATACCTCTGATGCACGTATGTGCTTTAGAACGTTTAGTTTTGATTTCAGGAGGACACCGAGCCAAAATCAAAATAGTTACCAGAGGCTTCATTGTAGTAAACGTTGATCCTTTCTAGCTGCAAATCACTATCACCATGGTAGCTGCCAGTGGGGTCGATGCCATGCTCATCACTGATGACCTCCCAAAACTGAAATGCGGTTTTGAAAAGGGCAGTTAATAATTGTATTAAGCTGTCAGCAGTGTGACCTTCCCCTCCTCCACATACTGTCAACAGGCCTTTGAATGCTCTACAGCAGCATTTCTCAAACTGGGGTCCTTGAAGGGACTCCAGAGGGTCCACAGGCCCCGCTGAGAAACTCCTCCTCCCTGGCACACTTTCAGGCTCACCTGTCCTGGCTCCCCCCTGTTTCTTGAATCGGTAGACACATTCCTGCAGCCCCTGGGGTGGAGGGCCAGGGGGTCTCCACGTGCTGCCCCCTCCTCGGGCACCAACTCCACGGCTCCCATTGGCCAGGAGCTGCAGACAATAGGAGCTGTGGGGGTGGTGCTTGCAGGCAGGGGCAGCGCACGGAGACCATCCTCCCCACACTAGAGGGATGTGCTGGTCGCTTTTGGGAGCTGCCTGAGGTAAGCCCATCACCCCCTCCCACACCCAAACTCTCTCCTAGAACCTGCACCCTCTCCCACACCGCAACCCCCTGCCCAAGCCCAGAGTCTGCACCACTCACCCCCTCCTGCACCCAAGCTCCCCCCCAGAGCCCACACCCCTCACCCACACCCCAACCCCCTGCCCCAGCCTGGTGAAAGTGAGTGAGAGTGGGGGAAAGCGAGAAATGGGGGGAAGGATAGAGTGAGGGGGGGGCAGGGCCTCAGATAAGGGGTGGGGAAGGGGACCAGGCAAGGGCTGAGCAGGGAGGCTTGGGGGTCCCTGAAAAATTTTAAATCAAAATGAGGGTCCTCAGGTTGCTCAAGTTTGAGAACCCCTGCTCTACAGCCCTTCCCCCCTTCCTGTAGAGTGGCCAGTGGAGTAACCTAGCCAATAACGGCAGCAGGATGACTGACACTGCAGACAAGGCGTTTCCCCGTCAGAAGGTGCAGAGCTACAATTAGAGCGCTTCAGTGATGGGGAAGAACAGCAGCAACGTGGCAATTGATTTTTTAAGAGTCATCAGCAAGTGCGAGTGCCATTTATTCAGACTCAGCCAGACTAAGGGCAGAACCCCGGGGCTGCGGGCTTGGGCGGGGCAGAACACAGCTGCGGGATGTCAAGGGCAGATGGGGCTGGTGGTCTGCAATGCCCTCGCTATGCGGACTGTCCGACTGCTTTGACACTGACAAGGAGGGCGTGGCCAGCATTCGGGGGATCTGATTCATCCCGGAGAAGGCGCAGCCCCTTGTGCAAAGGGCGAGGCGGCTGGAGCCTGCAGGGAGGCACCCGATGCTGGGCTTGCGGCTGCGCCAGCGAGAGGGATTGTGATTCAGAGCACGACAGCCAGGCTCTGTGAAGAGAGGACTCTCCCCCCCGCCCCCAGTCCGCCCGCACACTGCCGGGATCGCCTCTGTTCTTTGTGGCTCTCATTAAGCGAGCGAGCAGAATACCCAGGTCAGCCCTAAAGCGTCACATAGTTTGGACACCAACCAACCACTAAAGCAGCCGCCTTTCGGAAGGAGGCTCCGCTTTCTGGGGACGCTGCCAGTGACAGTCAATAGCCTGACATAATACAGCGCAGGCACTAAGACTAGCGGAGCATTAATTCACGCCAGCCCCCGCGTGCGCACACCACTGAGCTGCCCCCTCCCAGCCACAGGGCGAGGGACACAACAAGCGGGGGCCCCGCCCTTTACCTTGGCTCCGATCTGGTTCCCGCACTGGCCAGCCTGGATGT
>NW_020702019.1:0-1277 GCF_002925995.2 Terrapene triunguis | reverse complement strand
TCAGGATTGGTATTATTATTAAGCATATTATAAATGACAATCCAGGCTGCCCCCAGAAAGCTTAATTCTTTATTCCATTAAAGTAAAGGTACTACTCAGGGTGAATAAGGATGGGTGAGAGAAAATCTCAGTCCTAGGGCATAAAGTTACAATCAGCCCTGACTAATGAAAAGGATGAGCAGTGAGCGAGACAGTTGCCAGAAATAATGCTGGAAAAACTGAACAGCTGATAAATGTGTCTGAAGAGTACTGTGATCCCAGACGCAATGAGACTGTTGTGGTGGGGGTGTTTTGTTTGCTTTTTGCCAAAAATCAAGAAGAGGGAATCAACACTTATATTTAAAAAAAGAACAAGGAGTACTTGTGGCACCTTAGAGATTAACAAATTTATTTGGGCGTAAGCTTTTGTGAGCTAAAACCCACTTCATTGGATGCATGCAGTGGAAAATACAGTAGGAAAATATACACACACACACACACACACACACACACCATGAAAAAATGAGTGTTGCCATACCAACTCTAACAAGACTAATCAATTAAGGTGGGTTATTATCAGCAGGAGAAAAAAACTTTTGTAGTGATAATCAGGATGGCCCATTTCAAACAGTTGACAAGAAGGTGTGGGTAACAGTAGGGGAAAAATTAGCATGGAGAAATAGTTTTTACTTTGTGTAATGACCCATCCACTCCCAGTCTTTATTCAAGCCTAATTTAATGGTGTCCAGTTTGCAAATGAATTCCAGTTTTTTTTCTCCTGCTGATAATAGCCCACCTTAATTGATTAGTCTCGTTAGAGTTGGTATGGCAAGACCCATTTTTTCACGTTCTGTGTGTGTGTGTGTATGTGTGTGTATATATATGTGTGTGTGTGTGTATATGTGTATGTATGTATGTATGTATGTATCTTCCTACTGTATTTTCCACTGCATGCATCCAATGAAGTGGGTTTTAGCCCATGAAAGCTTATGCCCAAATAAATTTGTTAGTCTCTAAGGTGCCACAAGTACTCCTCATTCTTTTTGCTGATATAGACTAACACGGCTACCACTCTAATATTTACATTGTAGAGCTGAGAACTTTTGCCTCCACAAGTAACTTTGGAGGCATAAAAGACTCACTCATTAGAAACTGGACCCCTTGCTGAACACACAATTTCAGTTTACAGGAGAGATTATTGAAACAGATCTAATCCTAGAGAAATGCCTCCAAATAGCAAGGGCAGCTGAACTGGTATGGGAAAGTATCAGAACAATGGGAGCCATTAGTGCAAAACG
>NW_020702018.1:0-1261 GCF_002925995.2 Terrapene triunguis | reverse complement strand
TCAGGATTGGTATTATTATTAAGCATATTATAAATGACAATCCAGGCCGCCCCCAGAAAGCTTAATTCTTTATTCCATTAAAGTAAAGGTACTACTCAGGGTGAATAAGGATGGGTGTGAGAAAATCTCAGTCCTAGGGCATAAAGTTACAATCAGCCCTGACTAATGAAAAGGATGAGCAGTGAGCGAGACAGTTGCCAGAAATAATGCTGGAAAAACTGAACAGCTGATAAATGTGTCTGAAGAGTACTGTGATCCCAGACGCAATGAGACTGTAGAGAGATACTGTTGTGGTGGGGGTGTTTTGTTTGCTTTTTGCCAGAAATCAAGAAGAGGGAATCAATACTTACATTTAAAAAAAGAACAAGGAGTACTTGTGGCACCTTAGAGACTAACAAATTTATTTGGGCATAAGCTTTTGTGAGCTAAAACCCACTTCATTGGATGCATGCAGTGGAAAATGCAGTAGGAAAATATATATACACACACACACACACACACAGAACATGAAAAAATGGGTGTTGCCATACCAACTCTAACAAGACTAATCAATTAAGGTGGGTTATTATCAGCAGGAGAAAAAAACTTTTGTAGTGATAATCAGGATGGCCCATTTCAAACAGTTGACAAGAAGGTGTGGGTAACAGTAGGGGAAAAATTAGCATGGGGAAATAGTTTTTACTTTGTGTAATGACCCATCCACTCCCAGTCTTTATTCAAGCCTAATTTAATGGTGTCCAGTTTGCAAATGAATTCCAGTTAAAACTACAATACCCACCTGGGGAAGTGAGGAAACAGATTGACAGAGCAAGACGGGTACCCAGAAATCACCTACTACAGGACAGGCCCAACAAGGACAATAACAGAACACCACTGGCCATCACATACAGCCCCCAGCTAAAACCTCTCCAGCGCATTATCCACGATCTACAACCTATCCTGGAAAATGATCCCTCACTCTCACAGACCTTGGGAGGCAGGCCAGTCCTCGCTTACAGACAACCCCCCAACCTGAAGCAAATACTCACCAGCAACTACACACCACACCACAGAAACACCAACCCAGGAACCAATCCCTGTAGCAAACCTCATTGCCTACTCTGTCCCCATATCTACTCTGGCGACACCATCAGAGGACCCAACCACATCAGCCACACCATCAAGGGCTCATTCACCTGCACATCTACTAATGTTATATATGACATCATGTGCCAGCAATGCCCCTCTGCCATGTACATTGGCCAAACCGGACAGTCCCTCC
>NW_020702017.1:0-1955 GCF_002925995.2 Terrapene triunguis | reverse complement strand
CTGGTATGGGAAAGTATCAGAACAATGGGAGCCATTAGTGCAAAACGAGCGCACAGGCTCAAGCTTGAGGAACCCAGGAAGCAGGACAGAGACACACCTACCATGGTCCAGTGAATATACTGTGGGAAGAAACATGACAGGCAGAAGAGCACCCAGTCTGTGGGAAACAGTGCAAGGAGTATGGGAAACAGAACCCCTTTATATCCTAATGCTACAGCTACCACAGGAAGAAAAAAGCAGCCATACATGCAGCGATTGAGGATGCAGAGACTTCCAGTGAAGAGGATGTCTACAGTATGATAGGAGCAGATCCAAAGGCTCTCAACATATAGGCACTGAAGAATGAGGTTGCCAGCTGTTCAACTGCCATGTTTGCAACTATACTATTGGATCAATGACCAATTCAATTCCAGATGGATTGTGGAGCTGGCTGAAATATAATTCTAACAGCAATATTGTAACTTAATCATCAATGCCACTAAGGCAGTTTATCTCCTCTTGTAAATGGAAGAAAGGCAAACACTCATTTTCATCCTCTTGGAAGCTCTCTGCAGCATTCAACACTGTTAACCATGAGATACTTCTATCCCATCTTACAGAGGTTGCAGGAGTCTAGAGAAATGCGCTAAATGGCTTGAGTCCTCCCTGGAAGGATGTACCCAATGAGTAGTGATGAGAAATTGTACCTCCACCATTAGACCCCTTCATTTGTAGGGTTCCAAAAGGACTTCTCCATTTCTCTTCCCCATTCTATATGCAATCTTTAGGTGAGCTGGGCAGACAACATGGACTCAGTTGCCAGCAATATGCAACACATCTCTATATATCTTTCACCACATCACTACCACCACAATGGTCCAGTGCTTGGATGAAATCAGCTAATGAATGAAGAACAGGTGGCTGAAGGTTATAGGCATAGGAAACCATTTAAGAGTTCACAGCTATGGTGCAGTCTCCTTTGGTTGAAGGTTTAGACACAAAATTAGCCAGTTCAGTCCATAGCCTAGGTTTGAAGTACTCTTCGATTCCTTGCTAAGAAATCTAAGCTAAACTCTCACATAGCTGCATCCACAAGTAATGCTGTCTATCATTTCTGGCTGGTTATGAGCCTCCATCCCGTCCTGGCAGATGATCTGGCCTCAATTATTTTTGGCTGCCCTGCAGCAATATAATATACCTGGGCATGAAGCCTCACCAATCAGGAAACTCCAACAAGTACAGAACAGTGCAATCTGTCTCCTCAACAACACAAGTTACTGCAAGCACATCACACCCATCCTCCACTACACTGGTGTCCCATAGAATTTTGAATCAAGTTCAAGGGTTCAGTCCTTGTCTTCATAAGGTATTCCATGACCTGCATCCAGGATATCTAAAAAACTGCCTAAAGCTCCAGGATGAAGACTATGCTCAAATACAACAAGGAGTCTGGTGGCACCTTAAAGACTAACAGATTTATTTGGGCATAAGCTTTCGTGGGTAAAAACCTCACTTCTTCAGATGCATAGAGTGAAAGTTACAGATGCAGGCCTTATATACTGACACATGGATAGCACGGAGTTACTTCGCAAGTGGAGAACCAGTGTTGACAGGGCCAATTCTATCAGGGTGGATGTAGTCCACTCCCAATAATAGATGAGGAGGTGTCAATTCCAGGAGAGGAAAAGCTGCTTCTGTAATGAGCCAGCCACTCCCAGTCCCTATTCAAGCCCAGATTAATGGTGTTAAATTTGCAAATGAATTTTAGTTCTGCTGTTTCTCTTTGAAGTCTGTTTCTGAAGTTTTTTTGTTCAATGATAGTGACTTTTAAATCTGTAATAGAATGACCAGGGAGATTGAAGTGTTCACTTACTGGCTTTTGTATGTTACCATTCCTGATGTCTGATTTGTGTCCATTTATTCTTTTGCGGAGGGACTGTCCGGTTTGGCCAATGTACATGGCAGAGGGGCATTGC
>NW_020702016.1:0-2003 GCF_002925995.2 Terrapene triunguis | reverse complement strand
GCAATGCCCCTCTGCCATGTACATTGGCCAAACCGGACAGTCCCTCCGCAAAAGAATAAATGGACACAAATCAGACATCAGGAATGGTAACATACAAAAGCCAGTAAGTGAACACTTCAATCTCCCTGGTCATTCTATTACAGATTTAAAAGTCACTATCATTGAACAAAAAAACTTCAGAAACAGACTTCAAAGAGAAACAGCAGAACTAAAATTCATTTGCAAATTTAACACCATTAATCTGGGCTTGAATAGGGACTGGGAGTGGCTGGCTCATTACAGAAGCAGCTTTTCCTCTCCTGGAATTGACACCTCCTCATCTATTATTGGGAGTGGACTACATCCACCCTGATTGAATTGGCCCTGTCAACACTGGTTCTCCACTTGCGAAGTAACTCCCTGCTCTCCATGTGTCAGTATATAATGCCTGCATCTGCAACTTTCACTCTATGCATCTGAAGAAGTGAGGTTTTTACCCACGAAAGCTTATGCCCAAATAAATCTGTTAGTCTTTAAGGTGCCACCAGACTCCTTGTTGTATTTGAGCATAGTCTTCATCCTGGAGCTTTAGGCAGTTTTTTAGATATCCTGGATGCAGGTCATGGAATACCTTATGAAGACAAGGACTGAACCCTTGAACTTGATTCAAAATTCTATGGGACACCAGTGTAGTGGAGGATGGGTGTGATGTGCTTGCAGTAACTTGTGTTGTTGAGGAGACAGATTGCACTGTTCTGTACTTGTTGGAGTTTCCTGATTGGTGAGGCTTCATGCCCAGGTATATTATATTGCTGCAGGGCAGCCAAAAATAATTGAGGCCAGATCATCTGCCAGGACGGGATGGAGGCTCATAACCAGCCAGAAATGATAGACAGCATTACTTGTGGATGCAGCTATGTGAGAGTTTAGCTTAGATTTCTTAGCAAGGAATCGAAGAGTACTTCAAACCTAGGCTATGGACTGAACTGGCTAATTTTGTGTCTAAACCTTCAACCAAAGGAGACTGCACCATAGCTGTGAACTCTTAAATGGTTTCCTATGCCTATAACCTTCAGCCACCTGTTCTTCATTCATTAGCTGATTTCATCCAAGCACTGGACCATTGTGGTGGTAGTGATGTGGTGAAAGATATATAGAGATGTGTTGCATATTGCTGGCAACTGAGTCCATGTTGTCTGCCCAGCTCACCTAAAGATTGCATATAGAATGGGGAAGAGAAATGGAGAAGTCCTTTTGGAACCCTACAAATGAAGGGGTCTAATGGTGGAGGTACAATTTCTCATCACTACTCATTGGGTACATCCTTCCAGGGAGGACTCAAGCCATTTAGCGCATTTCTCTAGACTCCTGCAACCTCTGTAAGATGGGATAGAAGTATCTCATGGTTAACAGTGTTGAATGCTGCAGAGAGCTTCCAAGAGGATGAAAATGAGTGTTTGCCTTTCTTCCATTTACAAGAGGAGATAAACTGCCTTAGTGGCATTGATGATTAAGTTACAATATTGCTGTTAGAATTATATTTCAGCCAGCTCCACAATCCATCTGGAATTGAATTGGTCATTGATCCAATAGTATAGTTGCAAACATGGCAGTTGAACAGCTGGCAACCTCATTCTTCAGTGCCTATATGTTGAGAGCCTTTGGATCTGCTCCTATCATACTGTAGACATCCTCTTCACTGGAAGTCTCTGCATCCTCAATCGCTGCATGTATGGCTGCTTTTTTCTTCCTGTGGTAGCTGTAGCATTAGGATATAAAGGGGTTCTGTTTCCCATACTCCTTGCACTGTTTCCCACAGACTGGGTGCTCTTCTGCCTGTCATGTTTCTTCCCACAGTATATTCACTGGACCATGGTAGGTGTGTCTCTGTCCTGCTTCCTGGGTTCCTCAAGCTTGAGCCTGTGCGCTCGTTTTGCACTAATGGCTCCCATTGTTCTGATACTTTCCCATACCAGGGGAGGGACTGTCCGGTTTGGCCAATGTACATGGCAGAGGGGCATTGC
>NW_020702015.1:0-3772 GCF_002925995.2 Terrapene triunguis | reverse complement strand
ACTTGCTGTACCCAAACAAAAAGTGAGAACTCAGTTTTTCTCCGACAATTTGGGGGCTCGTCCGGGATGGCAACGCCCACAGAGGCACCGGCAGTTGCTACGGATCGTTCCCCTTCGAACCCCATGGCGCCACAATAGAGGTAGGAGACCTTTTGAAATCTCTATTGGGGTGTCGGAGGAGGACTGTCCGTGGGGCCGTCTGTCCCTGTTGGGCTCACGCCATCCGAACTTATTGACTGTGCAGCAAGGTCAGATGCTGAGCGGCGTAGGGGAATTGTTTGCCGCCCCCTGTATGCATATGCGAGGTGCATAGGTTTGCACCTGTGTTGAGGGGTTGTTACTGCCTCAGCAGGAGGGGTTTTTACCGCCTCATAGTCCGGACAGAGGGGTTGTTTACCGCCTCAAGAGGGGTTTTTACCGCCTCGAGTGATGCATCGAGGTACTTGGGAATAGTACCTGAGGTACTTGGGAATAGTACCTGGAGTAAGGCCTTGGTGTGTGTGTGGTGTGTGTGTGTGTGTACACCAGTGTGAATTGAGTGTTACCGGAAGACGCCCAGAGTACTCTGCGAAGTCTTTTGGCTCGTGACCAGAACTACTCTAACGCAAGCCCGGTAACTAGAGGATCTTTTAGGAGATCCGACCCACGGTACGCTAACTCGGCCTGGCATTGTCCGGTGAGGAGGCTGCCTGGGTCTAGGAGTGTGTGAACCCATCTTCCCTCCCCTTTTTCCACTCCGTGTGAGCCACTGACAGTCTGACCATCTCACTGGATGCAACAGAGTATGCGGCGCCGTCTCTCTGAGATTAGCCGACGCTCTTTGCTGAAGGGAGGTGTAGGAGGTCATGGTTACCCTCGTTAGTCTCTCCTGTGTGAATACCCTGTAGGGAGAGATCCTTAGTTTATGTGCCGCTAGCGCGGACAGGGCATCCTCCTCCCTGTGTGTGTGATTGGAAAATGGGTGGGGGACAGTCTAAGGATTCCCTTTCACCCCCTAAGGGTACCCCAGTTTATTTCATGTACGTACATTATGGTCCTAAAACCTGCAGGTATTTAGAGAATTGGAATCATTACACGCGTGAAAAATTCATCTAAACAATGCCCACTAGAAGGTACCTTCAATCTAGATAAGATCATACATCTCAGAGGAGCTTTTAATCACCAAAAAGCCTCTGACACACAATGGGAGCAATTTGTCTATTGAGGTAAAGGAACGGGTTAATTTGAAATTCAGCTTGGTCCAGAGAATAAAAGATTTGAATTTGTTTTTGGGTAACAAAATAGCAGATAAAAGATCTGGTAAAAAGAGAGAGAAGGACAGTGCCCCTGGCTCTGTGTGGTCGAGCTGTCACTTTACTAGGGGTGCATAGAGATTTTGTAAGCACAAAAGAAACAGTTACACCTTGTGTAGAAATTGATGTGGCTAGTGTTATGGAAATTGAATTGTGGAGAGGATGTGCATTTTCCCCAGAACATGTGCAGTGTATATTGTAGCAGAGGTAAAAGAAATGCAGACCTACCAATATAGGTTGTGTTGTCTTTTTCAGATCACTGTGTGTTTGAAAGCAGAAGTTAGAAGTAAAAGGCAATCAAAAGTTTGGGAAAGTTAATTGTGTCCCTTTTTAAGTAAGAATCTTTAAGCTGTGGATAGCTTTGGATCTGGAAGCAAGCCAGAAAGCATCTGTATTAATGCAATTTTCTAACTAATAAGGTAGAAGCCACTGAAACCTGGGCTGCCTATGAAACAAATACAAGGAAATATGTGGTAATTCCTCTGTTTTGCCTGAAATCAACAAGAGTATGTGTATATAAAGGAAATATATTAAGCAATGACTGACTACCCAGAAGGGGTAGACCTTTGTTCTTTTGTCTTTCAGATCATCAGAGAAAACGGATGCCAGCTGAACAGCATTCAATGTACCATGCATTTACTGGTACAATAGGAATTATTTTTGTGTTCTTTGTTCTGTCTTGTGGTGTTTGTCTTGTGGCCAGAATTGTTGGGTTTAATAATTTCATAAGACAGTCTAGTTCAAAATTAAATAGAAGGGTTAAATCAAAAAGCAGATACTTGTTTTATTTAACTTGGAATACAAAGTGTTTGGATAAATCAGGAAAATGTGATATACTAAAGTCTAATACATTTGCTTAAGTAAGAAAAAGAAACTTCATTGGCCAGATTTTTTTAATTGAAAAATTGTTGTTAAAATTTGCATACCAACAGTCTTTGGAAACAAGGACATGGAAGGTTAACCCACTCCCCATATTGCCCATGGGATCCTTCTGGCTACCTCAGATTTCTAGCCAGAGGGCTGGGGAGGGAGGAAAGCTATTGGACACCAGAGGTTGTACCGAGTGGACTCCTCAAAAGTGGGTGTGCTTGTCCCGGTTTGTTGCTCCAAAGCTCTGTAATAAAGTTATTTTACTGGAAGAGTGTACATGGCATACCTTGAATAATAAGACTAATGTGAAAAAGTGTATAAGTGAAGAGTGAAAGTTTCCTTTGTAGGTTAAAAGAAGCCAAGAAGGGGAGAAGGAAAAAGAACAGAATGAGTTAACTGAGAGGAAAATACAGCTAGCAGGCTCATCCAAGGTCACAGCCAAAACTTGGCTGACCCCCAAGAAAAGGGGGGGGGGCCTGAATGTGCCCAAGCAACTGAAATCTGCAAAACACGGCCAGGCAGTAATGAAATGTGTTAGGTTTCTTTTCTCACAGATAAAAGAAGTGCTCCCCAAAGACCCTAGCAGCCCTGCCATTCATTGAAACAAGGAGACTGAGTCTACGTAAAGTCCATCAACGAAAGACTGCTTTGGCTCCACACTGGAAAGGCCCTTTCCAAGTCCTGTTAACCACCAACACTGCTGTGAAGTGCCAAGGACTGCCCACCTGGACCCATGCTTCTCACTGTAAAAAGACCCCTCCACCTGGAGAGGATTCTCCAGCTGCTGATCAGCCTATTTCTCCTGCTAGCTCTGCTGTGCCTCCTGGACAGCAGGGAAGGAGGACAAGGTGAAGTGCTAGTAACCTCTCCCTTGTCCACTGACAGACCTACTGTGCCTTTGGATTTTCCTAGAAGAAGCAAAACCATTACAGGGTGATGTGCTAGTAACCTCTCCCCTGTATGATGCTAAACCACACTGTTTCAGGAAAAGAGAAGAAGGAACACTTGCTTCATTGAAATCACAAAGTCCAGGAATTCCTGACTACAAGAGACATTAAGAACTGACCCTGGTGAAGAAACAAAGAATTATACCCCGGCAGGAAGAAACTTGTGGGACCCATGCTTGGGAACGTGGTATTGATTGGATTTTGGGGTTTATTCTACAGGCTGCGCCCTGTGTTTTGGATAAGTCCTTCAGCATGTATTGCCCTCCCTAATTGGATTTTAAATGATAAGTACCAAAGGCAGCTTGTTGCCATTGCCCCTGCCATCTCCTCCATTACACTATTACCCCTGTAATACATCCAAATACAGACAATGCCATATATTTGATAAAACCAATGGCCAAGGCCTTCACACTTTAGTGATTTATTTAAATATTGTTTTAAAAATATATATTTTTAAGGTTCAGGATATCCCATATAAGTGAACAATTGAATGGAAAAGAATGGATCAGTGGAGATAAAAGTATATGATATCACTACCAGTGAACCCCAAGAATCTGTAATTGCAATTGATGGGTTCTATAGCGAATGTTCCTGGAATTTGCACTGTGTTAAATGAGAGAGGCCCTTATTGTTATTTGGTCACCCAATTAGTGAACAATTAAA
>NW_020702014.1:0-1739 GCF_002925995.2 Terrapene triunguis | reverse complement strand
GAGAGGCCCTTATTGTTATTTGGTCACCCAATTAGTGAACAATTAAACGAATACCCAGAGTTTGTTTTGCCACTGGAAATTTTACCTGCATAGAAATTATTCCAGTGACTAATAATGTGACCTGTACCTTATTGCAATTAATATCAATGACCCAGAAGTTGCTGACAGAGATGGTATTGAATATCACTGAGACTGGGAAGGCATTGCAGTGGGATCTAGCATGTTCAGAGATTCAGGATTTCCTGAATGACTAGCTGATGGCCATTCGGAATGATCTAGAACATCAGGCTTGGCCCACTGCCCTTACAGACACATCAGGAGTACCATCTGATCTGTGGCATGGAGACATACTTGGAGACTTTCTGGGTGGAAGTGCGGACGTTCTCAATGCTCCTTCCAAGCATATGGACCGGTAAAGGGGGTGTGGGCTCCCACATACCGAATCCTGCCGGGTCCATGGGGAGGATGCATGTGGAATTGGGTAATTCACCAAGACATCTGGGAAATTAGACCTCCTGGTATGCCCAATCGATTTTTAGTCAGTGCTCCTGGGATTACACCTGACATTTGGATGGGGTTAGGTAGTCTATGGACATTTTGGCCATTAGAACCCCCACAGCTTCAGTGAATACGTAAACTGAAGCCAGGAGAAGTTGTCACTGTTTATGACTACGTTTGCTGGGAGGGTAGGGGACAAGGAACTACCCTGACAGGACACTTACTTTTTCAAGCTAATGATAGCTGTGTGTATGTTAATGACACCACATTACAAGACATGCATTTTAATCTCATTACCACTGCAGGCAATCATATTATTTACTGGCCTGCAGATAGAGTTTTCCAAGTAGCCCTTAGGTTCCAGATACCCTTTAATTGGACTAGTTTAGTACCTGATAGATTTCAGAATTTGTTTTCACTGTTACCAGAGATTCAGAAAATCTCTGAAGTACAAGGGCAAATTCACATGCTTCAAAATATATATCAAGTTGAAAAGTATGCCTTTCAGACTGCTTATAGAGTATCCACTTTATGTACTAAGTATGATGTATTGTGCTTTGTGACTAAGACTGTACAACAACCCCATTATATTATTGCTATGGGAATGTTATTGCTTGTGTTGCTACTAGTTAGCTTAGGATTATGTTATTGTTGTTGTAAAAGATGTAATAATAGTAATACCTTTCATGTTTATGCTAATCATGCATTGTCATTACATCCAATCAGAACCGCTAAGATTGAAACATCTGATGTAGAATCTGAAGTCCAGGACTTGATGCAAATAGAGGTTTGAGAATGTTTGTTGTACTAGAAGTACAAAAGGGGGGGTTGTGGAAGCAGAAACAGAACTGTCAGAAAAGAACTGCAATGCATGACAGTTTGTTAGCAAGAGTCAGGCTAACTGTAGCCCTGATAACGCGAGATTTGTAGAAGCGAGGATTGTGTGAGGCGGGTGAGAAAGAACTGTGTGAGAAGTTATTGCGACCTTGTGTAGATAATATGGAATGTAGACTAAGAGTCTACATTAGTGAGCAAAACAAGATATCAGAATGACCTATGTATAAACAAAATGCAGTTGTTGCTCATTATTGTCTGTAACAAACGGTATAAATGCTTGCTGTAATTGTTTACTGTTGAGAGAGACCTGCTTAGCTCTCTCCCTCTGCACAATTGTGAGAGTTAATAAAGCATCTGACTTGCTGTACCCAAACAAAAAGTGAGAACTCAGTTTTTCTCCGACA
>NW_020702013.1:0-5969 GCF_002925995.2 Terrapene triunguis | reverse complement strand
TGTCAAGGCTGGATCCCCACTTTGAACTTTAGGGTTCAAATGTAGGGGCCTGCATGAAAACTTCTAAGCTTATCTACCAGCTTAGCTTTGGTCCGCTGCCACCATCACAAGAATTCCCTCCCTGGGAAGCCTTGAGAAACCTTTCACCAATTCCCTGGTGAACACAGATCCAAACCCCCTTGGATCTTAAAACAAGGAGAAATTAACCATCCCCCCTCCTTCCTCCACCCTCCTTTCACCAATTCCTGGTGAATACAGATCCAAACCCCCTTGGATCTTAAAACAAGGAGAAATCAATCTGGTTCTTAAAAAAGAAGGCTTTTAATTAAAGAAAAAGGTAAAAATCATCTCTGTAAAATCAGTATGGAAAATAGCTTACAGGGTAATCAAACTTAAAGAGCTCAGAGGACCCCCCTCTGTCTTAGGTTCAAAGTACAGCAAACAAAGATACACACTCTGGTAAAAAGGTACATTTACAAGTTGAGAAAACAAAGTAAATCTAAGACGCCTTGCCTGTCTTTTACTTACTAGTTTGAAATAGGAGAGACTTGTTTAGAAAGATGGGGAGAACCTGGATTGATGTCTGGTCCCTCTCAGTCCCAAGAGCGAACCACCCGTTAAAACAAAGAGCACACACAAAAACCTTTCCCCCCCCAAGATTTGAAAGTATCTTGTCTCCTTATTGGTCCTTGGGTCAGGTGTCAGCCAGGTTACCCGAGCTTCTTAACCCTTTACAGGTAAAAGGATTTGGAGTCTCTGTACACAGAGAGCTGTTACCCTTCCCTTTATAGTTATGACACGCCCCCCAAATCACAGATAGTGTTGGACGTTCGGTTCCACACTGGCTGTGATTTCTTCCTGGAGTTCTAGGAGAAAACAGAGTTAATAAGACACATGTACCTTTAGACATACTACTGATTATATAAAAACTAACAATATGTTTCATTCCAAGAACAATTGTTAACCAGTTAACTCTGGGAAACTTTCCCGGGAGAGTGCATCAGCCACTTTGTTAGAAGCTCCCGAAATGTGTTGTATTTCAAAATCAAAATCTTGGAGAGCTAAACTCCACCGAAGAAGTTTTTTGTTATTTCCCTTGGCGGTATGAAGCCACTGTAGCGCAGCATGGTCTGTTTGTAGTTGGAAACGCCGTCCCCAAACATATGGGCGTAGCTTTTCCAGCGCGTACACAATGGCGTAGCATTCCTTTTCGCTGATTGACCAGTGGCTTTCCCTCTCAGACAGTTTCTTGCTGAGAAACACGACAGGATGGAATTCTTGATCCGGTCCTTCCTGCATTAAAACTGCTCCCACGCCTCGCTCGGAAGCATCTGTGGTTACTAGGAACGGTTTGTCAAAGTCTGGGGCCCTTAGCACAGGGTCAGACATGAGTGTTGCCTTAAGCTGGTTAAAGGCCTTTTGACACTTATCAGTCCACTGAACTGCATTTGGCTGTTTCTTTCTGGTTAGGTCTGTCAGCGGGGCGGCGATTTGGCTGTAGTGTGGTACAAATCGCCTATAATATCCGGCCAAGCCTAAGAAGGATTGGACCTGTTTCTTTGACTTTGGAACCGGCCACTTTTGGATAGCATCCACCTTGGCCTGTAGGGGATTTATAGTTCCTTGACCCACCTGGTGCCCCAGGTACGTCACTCTGTTTTGGCCTATTTGACACTTTTTAGCCTTAACAGTTAGTCCTGCCTGTCGGATGCGCTCGAAGACTTTTCCCAGGTGCTCCAGGTGCTCTGTCCATGAATCAGAAAAAATGGCCACATCATCGAGGTAGGCAACTGCAGATTCTCCCAATCCCGCTAGGAGACCATCTACAAGTCTTTGGAAGGTGGCGGGTGCATTTCGCAACCCGAAAGGGAGTACATTGAATTCGTACACCCCTGCTTGGGTGACGAAGGCTGACCTTTCCTTAGCGGGTTCATCTAGTGGTACTTGCCAGTACCCTTTGGTTAAGTCTAAAGTAGAGATGAATTGGGCATGTCCCAATTTTTCCAATAGCTCATCTGTGCGTGGCATTGGATAGTTGTCAGGACGAGTTACAGCATTTAGCTTACGGTAGTCCACGCAAAAGCGTATTTCCCCATCTGGTTTGGGAACTAGAACCACTGGAGATGCCCATGCACTGTTAGAGGGGCGGATTATACCCATCTGTAGCATGTCCTGGATCTCCCTTTGTATAGCAGCTTGGGCATGAGGTGACTCCCGGTAGGGTGGGGTTCTAATTGGGTGAGCATTACCTGTGTCAATGGAGTGGTATGCCCGTTCGGTCCGTCCTGGAGTGGCTGAGAAAATCGGTGCAAAGCTTGTGCACAGCTCCTTGATCTGCTGTCGCTGCAGACGTCCCAGGGTCGTGGAGAGGTTCACCTCTTCCACGCCACCATTCCTTGTTCCTTCGTAGTAGACACCTGCAGGCCACTCCGCGTCATCTGTTTCCTGGGCTGTAAACTGGCAAACGTTTAACCCTCTGGAATAAAAGGGCTTAAGAGAATTAACATGGTATACCTTAGGCTTTATGTTGGAGGTGGGGGAGGCTATGAGATAGTTAACAGCTCCTAGGCGCTCCTGGACCGTGAATGGTCCTTCCCACGACGCTTCCATTTTATGGGCCTGGAGCGCCTTTAAGACCATGACTTGGTCTCCTACTTTGAAGGACCGTTCTCTGGAATGTTTATCATACCAGGCCTTTTGCTCTTCCTGAGCATCCTTTAGGTTTTCTTTAGCAAGGGCTAAAGAGTGTCGGAGGGTGTTTTGTAGGTTGCTTACAAAGTCTAGAATGTTAGTTCCTGGAGAAGGCGTAAACCCCTCCCATTGCTGCTTCACCAACTGTAATGGCCCCTTAACCTCGCGGCCATACACAAGTTCAAATGGTGAAAACCCTAAACTGGGATGTGGTACAGCCCTGTAGGCAAAAAGCAACTGCTGCAACACTAGGTCCCAATCATTGGAGTGTTCATTTACGAATTTACGTATCATGGCCCCCAAAGTTCCGTTAAACCTCTCCACCAGACCATTGGTTTGATGGTGATGAGGGGTGGCAACCAAGTGATTCACCCCATGAGCTTCCCACAGGTTTTTCATTTTCCCTGCCAGGAAATTAGTTCCCGAATCTGTAAGGATGTCGGAGGGCCACCCTACCCTGGCAAAAATGTCTGCTAATGCCTGGCACACACTTTTAGCCTTGGTGTTGCTTAAGGGTACAGCTTCCGGCCATCGGGTAGCAAAATCCATGAAAGTCAGTACGTACTGCTTTCCTCTGGGTGTCTTCTTTGGGAAAGGACCCAGAATATCCACAGCTACTCGCTGAAATGGGACCTCAATTATGGGTAGTGGCTGGAGAGGGGCTTTAACCTGGTCTTGGGGCTTTCCCACTCGTTGGCACACCTCACAAGACCGGACATAATTAGCAACGTCCTTGCCCATTCCCTCCCAGTGGAAGGACTTCCCCAACCGGTCTTTGGTTCTGTTCACCCCAGAATGGCCACTGGGATGATCATGGGCTAAGCTCAAGAGCTTTACCCGATACTTAGTGGGAACCACCAACTGTCTTTGAGGATGCCAGTCTTCCTGGTGCCCACCAGAAAGAGTCTCCTTGTATAAAAGTCCTTGTTCTACAACAAACCGGGATCGGTTAGAAGAGCTGAGAGGCGGTGGGGTGCTCCGCGCCGCCGCCCAAGCTTTCTGAAGGCTGTCATCTGCTTCCTGCTCGGCCTGGAACTGTTCCCTTGATGCTGGAGACATCAGTTCCTCCTTGGACTGTGGACTGGGGCTTGGTCCCTCTGGAAGCGATGCAGGTGCTGGGGCTGTTTCCATTGACTGTGAACCGCTGTCCGCTGGTGCAGTAGGTGGTATTTCAGGCTCTGGCTGAGCCTCTTGGGTAGGGTTATCTGCTGCTTCCGCCAGTTCAGGCTCGCTGGTGCCCTCTGGCATTGGAGTTGTAGACGGTTTTGCAAGCGCTGGACTCAGTGCTGGCAATGGTTCTGGTGCTGGTTGCGTTGCCAGTTCCGGTTCTGGGACTGGCTTTGACTGGGTCTCTGGGATTGGATCCACTACGGCTGTTGCAGTCGTTGGCAGGGGATCCGGTTCCACCACCTGTGTTTGGGTCTCCGGTAACACCGACGGGGCTCTGGTGGACGGCTCAGGAACAGGGATGGGGGTGAAAGCTTGCTTAGCCTGGCTGCGGGTGACTATTCCCACCCTCTTGGCTAGCTTCACATGGTTGGCCAAGTCTTCCCCCAGCAGCATGGGGATGGGATAATTGTCATATACTGCAAAAGTCCACATTCCTGCCCAGCCCTTGTACTGGACATGCAACTGGGCTGTAGGCAAGGTTACAGACTGTGACACGAAGGGTTGAATTGTCACTGTAGCCTCCGGGTTGATGAGTTTGGGGTCCACTAGGGATTGGTGGATAGTTGACACTTGTGCCCCAGTATCCCTCCAAGCGATAACCTTCTTTCCGCCCACTCTCAAGGTTTCCCTTCGCTCCGAGGGTATGAGAGAGGCATCTGGGTCTGGGGATCTTTGGTGTGACTGGGGTGTAATGAACTGTAATCGGTTGGGGTTCTTGGGGCAGTGAGCCTTTATATGCCCCAGTTCATTACATTTAAAACATCGCCCTGCTAAGGTATCACCGGGGCGATGTTGGTTGGTGGAGACTGGTGGGGTGGGGTGAGAAGGCGTCTGGGGTTTCCCTTGGGATGTGGGTGGGGCCTTGGGTTGTCCCCGGTGGTAAGGTTTTGTTTCGGCTTGCCCCTTCTGATATTCGCTCCAACTGCTACTAGCTTTTTTCTTTTCTGTCACCTCCACCCATTTGGCTCCAATCTCCCCCGCCTCGGTTACAGTTTTGGGCTTCCCATCTAGGATGTACCTTTCTATTTCCTCAGGAACACCCTCTAAAAACTGCTCCATTTGCAATAGGAAGGGCAACTCTTCCGTAGATTTAACATTTGCTCCTGATATCCAGGCATCCCAATTTTTTTGAATGTGGTAGGCATGCCGGGTAAATGACACATCTGGTTTCCACCTTAGGGCTCTGAACCGCCGACGGGCATGCTCAGGTGTTAGCCCCATTCTGATTCTGGCCTTGTTTTTAAAAAGTTCATAACTGTTCATGTGTTCCTTAGGCATTTCAGCCGCCACCTCTGCTAAGGGTCCACTGAGCTGCGGTCTCAGCTCTACCATGTACTGGGTTAGAGGGATGTTGTATCCAAGGCAGGCCCTTTCAAAATTTTCTAAGAAGGCCTCAGTATCATCGCCTGCCTTGTAGGTGGGGAATTTCCTGGGATGGGAAGTGGTACCTGGAGAGGAGTTGTTAGGATGGTCTGCTGCATCCTGCCTAGTCCTTGCTGCTTCCAGTTCCATCTCTCTCTTGTGGGCCTCCTGTTTGGCTTTTTCTTCTCTTTCATGGGCCTCCTGTTTGGCTTTTTCTTCTCTTTCATGCTGCTCTGCCTCGAGTTTTTTAATTTCAAGCAGTCTCTGATGTTTTCTCTCGTTTTCTTCTGCTTCTAGTCTGGCCAGTTCTATTTTTTTAGTTAGTTCTTTGGCAGTCATTTTCCTGTTTTCTTGTGCTGGGTCACACCCTCTGCAGTTGACTGAGACTGGGATGTGTACTTAGCTCTGGCTGCTGCTGAGTTAACAGAGACTTTCTAACAAGCTACTCCCGAGGATGTAAAAAGAAAAAAAAAACACTTCAGCCTGTAGATTACCTTTACCAGTTAGTCAAAGTTTGCTCCCTTTGAACCCTTCTCTTAACAAAGGACCTCGTTAAAAAAAAACTTAACACCTCTGCCTTCAGGCAAGGAGAGATAAGATATGCATCTACCTTCAGCTCTGCTCTCCAAGCAGCTAGAAGGAAAAAAAAAATCTCTTACTGGCTTTTGGGTTAAAACGATCTCCACCGCTATGCCACCATGTCAAGGCTGGATCCCCACTTTGAACTTTAGGGTTCAAATGTAGGG
>NW_020702012.1:0-2105 GCF_002925995.2 Terrapene triunguis | reverse complement strand
GTGTGACGTTGTGCAGTCTACATGGTTTTATAAAAATATAAGTGAATATAATGTAACTGGGATAGTTTTATAAAAATTTGGCAATAAGTGAATATAATGCAACTGGGATATGCTTCGTGCAAAAGGTCTCTTGTAAGGTATCATTACAAAGTGCATAATCTACTGAGTATGATCATCTGATTTGTATAAATGTACCACTCTGGTATCTAAAACTAGAAATATAAAATGTAACTCTGAGGGCCTATTGTAATTATGTAAAGTGTGGGCCATTAATGATGGTTTGGAATCTTGATGACTCCCATTGTCTGCAGATGGCTGTTTACCTGTGAGTCTCCCTGTATATGTGTGTGCTGGCAAGTGAGTAATGAAGTCTTGCAGTGACATGTGATCATGTCACCTGAACTGGAATCCATCTTTAACCTGGTGCTTTTCCAGTGAGGGGGGGGGTGGAAACCCAGAGAGACAAAGGGTTCCCGCCTTATGCAAAAGATATATAAAGGGGTAGAACAGAAGAGGGAAAGAGAGGAGCCATCATGGAGAATCCCCTAGATAACACCTAAGCTGGAACAAGAGTTGTACCAGGGGAAAGAATTGTGCCCAGGCCTGGAAGGTGTCCAGTCTGAGAAAAACTTACTGAAGCATCTCTGAGGGTGAGATTATCTGTATTTAGTTTGATTAGGCATAGATTTGCGCATTTTATTTTATTTTGCTTGTGACTTACTTTGTTCTGTCTGTTACTACTTTGAACCACTTAAATCCTACTGTCTGTATTTAATAAAATCACTTTTTATTTAGCAATTTACTCAGAGTATGTATTAATACCTGGGGGAGCAAACAGCTGTGCATATCTCTCTATCAGTGTTATAGAGGGCGAACAATTTATGAGTTTGCCCTGCATAAGCTTTATGCAGGGTAAAACGGATTTATCTGGGTTTAGACCCCATTGGGAGTTGGGCATCTGAGTGCTAAAGACAAGCACACTCCTGTGAGCTGTTTTTGGGTAAACTTGCAGTTTTGGGACAAGTAATTCAGACCCTGGGTCTGTGTTGAAGTGGACTGGAGTGTCTAATTCGGCAAGACGGGGTGCTGGAGTCCTGAACTGGCAGGGAAAACAGAAGCAGGGGTAGTCTTGGCACATCGGGTGGCAGCTCCCAAGGGGGTTTCTGTGATCCAACCCGTCACAGTGGCGTAGTCGAGCAGGATCTGTGCACAGCTGATTGCTTTGAGATACTGGTAGTGATTTTAAGTGAGTTTTAAGTGTGGTGGCTGGAGAACAGACAAAGTGGTTACTGGTTTGTTATTTTCTGTTTGCTTATTTCGGGAAAGGGAAGTAGGGACAGAAAAGGAAGCAAAATAAGTAAGAATGAAGATCAAAAGAAGCTAAAACTACACAAGTTGCAAATTGCCCAGAAAGACTGAACAATGGGTGCTGGGAATGTCTCTGTTAACTAAGAAGCCCCTGAGCTGAGTAAATCTCAGTTTCAGTGAACTGCAGATGGGTGTGGCCCAACCTCTGTCTGTGCTGAAGCTGACTGGAGTGTCTAACCTAGCAAGACAGGAGTGGAGGGGTGCCTGTTCTGGCAGGAGGGTGTTCTCTGTGGCATCCCAGCTCATCAAGTGATGGTCTCAAGGGAAGACAAATGGAAAATGATGTACAATTTGCCTGGGAAAAGAAAAGGCTGCTCACCAGCCTGGACTTAAGAGACAAAGCAAGTAAGACCCAGAAGCATGACCTGGCTGTAATGGAGTGGAAGAGGTGCACAGAGACATGTATCCTGGAGCTGGAAGTTGGGGTCCTGGTGACTGCTGCGGTGGGAACAAACCCCAAGGACTCTAGCTGGAAGCAAACCCAACCTGAGTGAAAGGGAGGGGATTTTGCTGGCCAGCGAAAGGTCTCTCATAGCTTGGAGCTGTGAGCCTACAGCTGGATCAGGGTCTCTTTCCCTTTTGGGGGACACAGGAGTGTCTGCCCCATAGGGGAGCCCAAAAACAAATTTTAGGTATACTGCCTCCGCCATGGTCAGTGTCCAAGTCTCTGGCAGTAAGTTCAGGAGGAGGGTGTGACGTTGTGCAGTCTACATGGTTTTATAAAAATATAAGTGAAT
>NW_020702011.1:0-1296 GCF_002925995.2 Terrapene triunguis | reverse complement strand
TCATAAAGCCAGTCCAGAGCCTGCATTATTATATAAGTTTGTTGGTGCGGGGAGGGGGGGGGAAGCATGGTTAAGTTATTCTTTGGTTGTTTCCCTTTGCTGTCTACATGGAACGAATCATCCCCATAATGGGGTTTATGACCCTTCAAGCTATTAGAAAATGTGACAGTTTTAAACATATCCATCATCTCCCAGAACAAACTCCTGTCTCTAACGAGCTGTGCGAAGATGCACAAGCCAATAGAAGGCTGCAGGGGAGAATATGTAAGCATGTCTCTGCTCTGTAAGCCAGAAGTTGGTGTGGGTAGGCTCTTCCGTGGGCTGCACAAACTCAATGAGATCTCTTCAGGCAGAGGAGTAAAAGGAAATTGGTTCATAGTTAAGCTGACAGTTAAGAGCAGATATTGGTATTTAAGTTGGGTGTTGGTTACCTGTTAGCTGCCAATGGGATAAGTTGAAGTACCATTAGGAAAATGTATAAACAGGTGTGGTACAAGGATGTCAGCTCATTGGTCAGGATCTGGTAGATCTCCTGGCTCTGCCTTTAACTTAGTTGATTGTTTGGGGCATATTATGTTAGAAGATACTGTGAAATGATGTGCATTTAGGGCTCATTGCAGCAATGTAGCATGTCCTGTTACACCAGGGTTGCAACTAACATATTGCCATGAAACAACAATTATTCTCTGAGGTTGCAAATGTTTATTTAGGAGCTGGATAGCAGCAGTGAAGCATTGTGACTCTTCAGCCTCTAATTTTCTTCTTCTTTTTTGGCAAGCTGAAAGCATCCACAAACCCAGAGTCCATCAAAGTATGTCTACATTGCCCATCAGAGGTGTCACATACCCCAGTTAGCTTTGTCTAGCTAGCTTCAATAATAATAAAAGTGAAACTGAGGCAGCATAGTGTAGCCTCTTGAGTACATACCAGGGCCCTGGGCAGGGTTGTGCAGCCTGGCAGCTATGCAAGGTGCAGTCACACCTCTGATTGCAATGTAGACATATCCTCAGAGAGACAAAGAAATGAAGTTCAAGCTAAACCTTTCCTCGTTCCAGATATACTTTGGCTAAAGAAGATCTCAAGGCTAAAAACATACCAAAAAGGGGTTTAACAACTCCCTGCTCAATCAATGGGGCGTAACCAGCGAGCATTACTGATTATTTGAATAATATTGGATAGATAAAGCCCTGTTGATTGGAGTTTCCTTATTTCACTGCTTTTTCCAGCTGTGTGCTATCATCCCCTGTATAAATAACAGGAGTACTTGTGGCACCTTAGAGACTAACAAATTTATTA
>NW_020702010.1:0-1243 GCF_002925995.2 Terrapene triunguis | reverse complement strand
GGGGGGGGAGGAAGCATGGTTAAGTTATTCTTTGGTTGTTTCCCTTTGCTGTCTACATGGAGCGAATCATCCCCATAATGGGGTTTATGACCCTTCAAGCTATTAGAAAATGTGACAGTTTTAAACATATCCATCATCTCCCAGAACAAATTCCTGTCTCTAACGAGCTGTGTGAAGATGCACAAGCCAATAGAAGGCTGCAGGGGAGAATATGTAAGCATGTCTCTGCTCTGTAAGCCAGAAGTTGGTGTGGGTAGGCTCTTCCGTGGGCTGCACAAACTCAATGAGATCTCTTCAGGCAGAGGAGTAAAAGGAAATTGGTTCATAGTTAAGCTGACAGTTAAGAGCAGATATTGGTATTTAAGTTGGGTGTTGGTTACCTGTTAGCTGCCAATGGGATAAGTTGAAGTACCATTAGGAAAATGTATAAACAGGTGTGGTACAAGGATGTCAGCTCATTGGTCAGGATCTGGTAGATCTCCTGGCTCTGCCTTTAACTTAGTTGATTGTTTGGGGCATATTATGTTAGAAGATACTGTGAAATGATGTGAATTTAGGGCTCATTGCAGCAATGTAGCATGTCCTGTTACACCAGGGTTGCAACTAACATATTGCCATGAAACAACAATTATTCTCTGAGGTTGCAAATGTTTATTTAGGAGCTGGATAGCAGCAGTGAAGCATTGTGACTCTTCAGCCTCTAATTTTCTTCTTCTTTTTTGGCAAGCTGAAAGCATCCACAAACCCAGAGTCCATCAAAGTATGTCTACATTGCCCATCAGAGGTGTCACATACCCCAGCTAGCTTTGTCTAGCTAGCTTCAATAATAATAAAAGTGAAACTGAGGCAGCATAGTGTAGCCTCTTGAGTACATACCAGGGCCCTGGGCAGGGTTGTGCAGCCTGGCAGCTATGCAAGGTGCAGTCACACCTCTGATTGCAATGTAGACATATCCTCAGAGAGACAAAGAAATGAAGTTCAGGCTAAACCTTTCCTCGTTCCAGATATACTTTGGCTAAAGAAGATCTCAAGGCTAAAAACATACCAAAAAGGGGTTTAACAACTCCCTGCTCAATCAATGGGGCATAACCAGAGAGCATTACTGATTATTTGAATAATATTGGATAGATAAAGCCCTGTTGATTGGAGTTTCCTTATTTCACTGCTTTTTCCAGCTGTGTGCTATCATCCCCTGCATAGAAACTGTGTTCTGTCACACCCCCTTGTTAAGGAAGAAGTGAGA
>NW_020702009.1:0-7151 GCF_002925995.2 Terrapene triunguis | reverse complement strand
TTCTCCTTGTTTTAAGATCCAAGGGGGTTTGGATCTGTGTTCACCAGGGAATTGGTGAAGGGTTTCTCAAGGCTTCCCAGGGAGGGAATTCTTGTGATGGTGGCAGCGGACCAAAGCTAAGCTGGTAGATAAGCTTAGAAGTTTTTATGCAGGCCCCTACCTTTGTACCCTAAGGTTCAAAGTGGGGAACCAGCCTTGACATGGTGGCATAGCGGTGGAGATCGTTTTAACCCAAAAGCCAGTAAGAGATTTTTTTTCCTTCTAGCTGCTTGGAGAGCAGAGCTGAAGGTAGATGCATATCTTATCTCTCCTTGCCTGAAGGCAGAGGTGTTAAGTTTTTTTTAACAAGGGGCTTTGTTAAGAGAAGGGTTCAATCAGTGAGCAAACTTTGAACTGGTAAAGGCAATTTACAAGTTGAATTGTTTTTTTTTTCTTTTTACATCCTCGGGAGTAGCTTGTTAGAAAGTCTCTGTTAACTCAGCAGCAGCCACAGCTAAATACATCCCAGTCTCAGTCAACTGCAGAGGGTGTGACCCAGCACAAGAAAACAGGAAAATGACTGCCAAAGAAGTAGCTAAAAAAATAGAACTGGCCAGACTAGAAGCAGAAGAAAATGAGAGAAAACATCAGAGACTGCTTGAAATTAAAAAACTCGAGGAAAAAGCCAAACAGGAGGCCCATGAAAGAGAAGAAAAAGCCAAACAGGAGGCCCATAAAAGAGAGATGGAGCTGAAAGAAAAAGAGATGGAACTGGAAGCAGCAAGGACTAGGCAGAATGCATCAGACCATCCTAACAACTCCTCTCCAGGTACCACTTCCCATCCCAGGAAATTCCCCACCTACAAGGCAGGCGATGATACTGAGGCCTTCTTAGAAAATTTTGAAAGGGCCTGCCTTGGATACAGCATCCCTCTACCCCAGTACATGGTAGAGCTGAGACCGCAGCTCAGTGGACCCTTAGCAGAGGTGGCGGCTGAAATGCCTAAGGAACACATGAACAGTTATGAACTTTTTAAAAACAAGGCCAGACTCAGAATGGGGCTAACACCCGAGCATGCCCGTCGGCGGTTCAGAGCCCTAAGGTGGAAACCAGATGTGTCATTTACCCGGCATGCCTACCACATTGACAAAAATTGTGATGCCTGGGTATCAGGAGCAAATGTTAAATCTCTGGAAGATCTGCTTTCCCTAGTAAAAATGGAGCAGTTTTTAGAGGGTGTTCCTGAGGAAATAGAAAGGTACATCCTAGATGGGAAGCCCAAAACTGTAACCGAGGCGGGGGAGATTGGAGCCAAATGGGTGGAGGTGACAGAAAAGAAAAAAGCTAGTAGCAGTTGGAGCGAATATCAGAAGGGGCAAGCCGAAACAAAACCTTACCACCGGGGACAACCCAAGGCCCCACCCACATCCCAAGGGAAACTCCAGACGCCTTCTCACCCCACCACACCAGTCTCCATCAACCAACATCGCCCCGGTGATACCTTAGCAGGGCGATGTTTTAAATGTAATGAACTGGGGCATATAAAGGCTCACTGCCCCAAGAACCCCAACCGATTACAGTTCATTACACCCCAGTCACACCAAAGATCCCCAGACCCAGATGCCTCTCTCATACCCTCGGAGCGAAGGGAAACCTTGAGAGTGGGCGGAAAGAAGGTTATCGCTTGGAGGGACACTGGGGCACAAGTGTCAACTATCCACCAATCCCTAGTGGACCCCAAACTCATCAACCCGGAGGCTACAGTGACAATTCAACCCTTCGTGTCACAGTCTGTAACCTTGCCTACAGCCCAGTTGCATGTCCAGTACAAGGGCTGGGCAGGAATGTGGACTTTTGCAGTCTATGACAATTATCCCATCCCCATGCTGCTGGGGGAAGACTTGGCCAACCATGTGAAGCTAGCCAAGAGGGTGGGAATAGTCACCCGCAGCCAGGCTAAGCAAGCTTTCACCCCCATCCCTGTTCCTGAGCCGTCCACCAGGGCCCCGTCTGTGTTACCGGAGACCCAAACACAGGTGATGGAACCGGATCCCCTGCCAACGACTGCAACAGCCGTAGTGGATCCAATCCCAGAGACCCAGCCAAAGCCAGTCCCGGAACCGGAACTGGCAACGCAACCAGCACCAGAACCATTGCCGGCACTGAGTCCAGCGCTTGCAAAACCGTCTACAACTCCAATGCCAGAGGGCACCAGCGAGCCTGAACTGGCGGAAGCAGCAGATAACCCTACCCAAGAGGCTCAGCCAGAGCCTGAGATACCACATAGTGCACCAGCGGACAGCGGTTCACAGTCAATGGAAACAGTCCCAGCACCTGCATCGCTTCCAGAGGGACCAAGCCCCAGTCCACAGTCCAAGGAGGAACTGATGTCTCCAGCATCAAGGGAACAGTTCCAGGCCGAGCAGGAAGCAGATGACAGCCTTCAGAAAGCTTGGGCGGCGGCACGGAGCACCCCACCGCCTCTCAGCTCTTCTAACCGATCCCGGTTTGTTGTAGAACAAGGACTTTTATACAAGGAGACTCTTTCTGGTGGGCACCAGGAAGACTGGCATCCTCAAAGACAGTTGGTAGTTCCCACTAAGTATCGGGTAAAGCTCTTGAGCTTAGCCCATGATCATCCCAGTGGCCATTCTGGGGTGAACAGAACCAAAGACCGGTTGGGGAAGTCCTTCCACTGGGAGGGAATGGGCAAGGACGTTGCTAATTATGTCCGGTCTTGTGAGGTGTGCCAACGAGTGGGAAAGCCCCAAGACCAGGTTAAAGCCCCTCTCCAGCCACTACCCATAATTGAGGTCCCATTTCAGCGAGTAGCTGTGGATATTCTGGGTCCTTTCCCAAAGAAGACACCCAGAGGAAGGCAGTACGTACTGACTTTCATGGATTTTGCTACCCGATGGCCGGAAGCTGTACCCTTAAGCAACACCAAGGCTAAAAGTGTGTGCCAGGCATTAGCAGACATTTTTGCCAGGGTAGGTTGGCCCTCTGACATCCTTACAGATTCGGGAACTAATTTCCTGGCAGGGAACATGAAAAACCTGTGGGAAGCTCACGGGGTGAATCACTTGGTTGCCACCCCTCATCACCATCAAACCAATGGTCTGGTGGAGAGGTTTAATGGAACTTTGGGGGCCATGATACGTAAATTCATAAATGAACACTCCAATGATTGGGACCTAGTGTTGCAGCAGTTGCTTTTTGCCTACAGGGCTGTACCACATCCCAGTTTAGGGTTTTCACCATTTGAACTTGTGTATGGCCGCGAGGTTAAGGGGCCATTACAGTTGGTGAAGCAGCAATGGGAGGGGTTTACGCCTTCTCCAGGAACTAACATTCTAGACTTTGTAAGCAACCTACAAAACACCCTCCGACACTCTTTAGCCCTTGCTAAAGAAAACCTAAAGAATGCTCAGGAAGAGCAAAAGGCCTGGTATGATAAACATTCCAGAGAACGGTCCTTCAAAGTAGGAGACCAAGTCATGGTCTTAAAGGCGCTCCAGGCCCATAAAATGGAAGCGTCGTGGGAAGGACCATTCACGGTCCAGGAGCGCCTAGGAGCTGTTAACTATCTCATAGCCTCCCCCACCTCCAACATAAAGCCTAAGGTATACCATGTTAATTCTCTTAAGCCCTTTTATTCCAGAGGATTAAACGTTTGCCAGTTTACAGCCCAGGAAACAGATGACGCGGAGTGGCCTGCAGGTGTCTACTACGAAGGAACAAGGAATGGTGGCGTGGAAGAGGTGAACCTCTCCACAACCCTGGGACGTCTGCAGCGACAGCAGATCAAGGAGCTGTGCACAAGCTTTGCACCGATTTTCTCAGCCACTCCAGGACGGACCGAACGGGCCTACCACTCCATTGACACAGGTAATGCTCACCCAATTAGAACCCCATCCTACCGGGAGTCACCTCATGCCCAAGCTGCTATACAAAGGGAGATCCAGGACATGCTACAGATGGGTATAATCCGCCCCTCTAACAGTGCATGGGCATCTCCAGTGGTTCTAGTTCCCAAACCAGATGGGGAAATACGCTTTTGCGTGGACTACCGTAAGCTAAATGCTGTAACTCGTCCTGACAACTATCCAATGCCACGCACAGATGAGCTATTGGAGAAATTGGGACATGCCCAATTCATCTCTACTTTAGACTTAACCAAAGGGTACTGGCAAGTACCACTAGATGAACCCGCTAAGGAAAGGTCAGCCTTCGTCACCCAGGCAGGGGTGTACGAATTCAATGTACTCCCTTTCGGGTTGCGAAATGCACCCGCCACCTTCCAAAGACTTGTAGATGGTCTCTTAGCGGGATTGGGAGAATCTGCAGTTGCCTACCTCGATGATGTGGCCATTTTTTCTGATTCATGGACAGAACACCTGGAGCACCTGGGAAAAGTCTTCGAGCGCATCCGACAGGCAGGACTAACTGTTAAGGCTAAAAAGTGTCAAATAGGCCAAAACAGAGTGACGTACCTGGGGCACCAGGTGGGTCAAGGAACTATAAATCCCCTACAGGCCAAAGTGGATGCTATCCAAAAGTGGCCGGTTCCAAAGTCAAAAAAACAGGTCCAATCCTTCTTAGGCTTGGCCGGATATTATAGGCGATTTGTACCACACTACAGCCAAATCGCCGCCCCGCTGACAGACCTAACCAGAAAGAAACAGCCAAATGCAGTTCAGTGGACTGATAAGTGTCAAAAGGCCTTTAACCAGCTTAAGGCAACACTCATGTCTGACCCTGTGCTAAGGGCCCCAGACTTTGACAAACCGTTCCTAGTAACCACAGATGCTTCCGAGAGAGGCGTGGGAGCAGTTTTAATGCAGGAAGGACCGGATCAAGAATTCCATCCTGTCGTGTTTCTCAGCAAAAAACTGTCTGAGAGGGAAAGTCACTGGTCAATCAGCGAAAAGGAATGCTACGCCATTGTGTACGCGCTGGAAAAGCTACGCCCATATGTTTGGGGACGGCGTTTCCAACTACAAACAGACCATGCTGCGCTACAGTGGCTTCATACCGCCAAGGGAAATAACAAAAAACTTCTTCGGTGGAGTTTAGCTCTCCAAAATTTTGATTTTGAAATACAACACATTTCGGGAGCTTCTAACAAAGTGGCTGATGCACTCTCCCGGGAAAGTTTCCCAGAGTTAACTGGTTAACAATTGTTCTTGGAATGAAACATTGTTAGTTTTTATATAATCAGTAGTATGTCTTATTAACTCTGTTTTCTCCTAAAACTCCAGGAACAAATCACAGCCAGTGTGGAACCCAACGTCCAACACTATCTGTGATTTGGGGGGCGTGTCATAACTATGAAGGGAAGGGTAACAGCTCTCTGTGTACAGAGACTCCAAATCCTTTTACCTGTAAAGGGTTAAGAGGCTCGGGTAACCTGGCTGACGCCTGACCCGAAGGACCAATAAGGAGACAAGATACTTTCAAATCTTGGGGGGGGAAAGGTTTGTGTGTGTGCTCTTTGTTTTAGGGGTGGTTCGCTCTGGGGACTGAGAGGGACCAGACATCAATCCAGGTTCTCCCCATCTTTCTAAACAAGTCTCTCCTATTTCAAACTAGTAAGTAAAAAGACAGCAAGGCGTCTTAGATTTACTTTGTTTTCTCAACTTGTAAATGTACCTTTTTACCAGAGTGTGTATCTTTGTTTGCTGTACTTTGAACCTAAGACAGAGGGGGGTCCTCTGAGCTCTTTAAGTTTGATTACCCTGTAAAGTTATTTTCCATACTGATTTTACAGAGATGATTTTTACCTTTTTCTTTAATTAAAAGCCTTCTTTTTTAAGAACCAGATTGATTTCTCCTTGTTTTAAGATCCAAGGGGGTTTGGATCTGTATTCACCAGGAGTTGGTGAAAGGAGGGTGGAAGGAAGGAGGGGGGATGGTTAACTTCTCCTTGTTTTAAGATCCAAGGGGGTTTGGATCTGTGTTCACCAGGGAATTGGTGAAGGGTTTCTCAAGGCTTCCCAGGGAGGGAATTCTTGTGATGGTGGCAGCGGACCAAAGCTAAGCTGGTAGATAAGCTTAGAAGTTTTTATGCAGGCCCCTACCTTTGTACCCTAAGGTTCAAAGTGGGGAACCAGCCTTGACATGGTGGCATAGCGGTGGAGATCGTTTTAACCCAAAAGCCAGTAAGAGATTTTTTTTCCTTCTAGCTGCTTGGAGAGCAGAGCTGAAGGTAGATGCATATCTTATCTCTCCTTGCCTGAAGGCAGAGGTGTTAAGTTTTTTTTAACAAGGGGCTTTGTTAAGAGAAGGGTTCAATCAGTGAGCAAACTTTGAACTGGTAAAGGCAATTTACAAGTTGAATTGTTTTTTTTTTCTTTTTACATCCTCGGGAGTAGCTTGTTAGAAAGTCTCTGTTAACTCAGCAGCAGCCACAGCTAAATACATCCCAGTCTCAGTCAACTGCAGAGGGTGTGACCCAGCACAAGAAAACAGGAAAATGACTGCCAAAGAAGTAGCTAAAAAAATAGAACTGGCCAGACTAGAAGCAGAAGAAAATGAGAGAAAACATCAGAGACTGCTTGAAATTAAAAAACTCGAGGAAAAAGCCAAACAGGAGGCCCATGAAAGAGAAGAAAAAGCCAAACAGGAGGCCCATAAAAGAGAGATGGAGCTGAAAGAAAAAGAGATGGAACTGGAAGCAGCAAGGACTAGGCAGAATGCATCAGACCATCCTAACAACTCCTCTCCAGGTACCACTTCCCATCCCAGGAAATTCCCCACCTACAAGGCAGGCGATGATACTGAGGCCTTCTTAGAAAATTTTGAAAGGGCCTGCCTTGGATACAGCATCCCTCTACCCCAGTACATGGTAGAGCTGAGACCGCAGCTCAGTGGACCCTTAGCAGAGGTGGCGGCTGAAATGCCTAAGGAACACATGAACAGTTATGAACTTTTTAAAAACAAGGCCAGACTCAGAATGGGGCTAACACCCGAGCATGCCCGTCGGCGGTTCAGAGCCCTAAGGTGGAAACCAGATGTGTCATTTACCCGGCATGCCTACCACATTGACAAAAATTGTGATGCCTGGGTATCAGGAGCAAATGTTAAATCTCTGGAAGATCTGCTTTCCCTAGTAAAAATGGAGCAGTTTTTAGAGGGTGTTCCTGAGGAAATAGAAAGGTACATCCTAGAT
>NW_020702008.1:0-1351 GCF_002925995.2 Terrapene triunguis | reverse complement strand
TCTGCATCAGAAGGCTGATGCTTTCTCCTTGAGTTGATGGAACAGGGGAAATAGAAGGAGGTCTGTATGCAGCAGAGCTCTGAGTGACAGAGGGATTTAGGAAGGATAATCTGCTGGAACAGAGCCTAACAATTCTCACCTGATAGAGTCTCCTCAGGTGGGTGAGCTGGGGGTGAGGCCTCCCAGTGTTGCAGATCGGTAGGGAAAAGCCAAAGAATCATGGGGGTGTCTATAGGGAAAGCTCAGCCCCTCTGCACCATTCTGTGGCCCCTTTCCTTGGAGCCAGAGTAGCACTGGCTAATCTGGGAGTTGAGCAGAGAATGATGCTGCAGAGAATGGATGGTCCATGGCTCCAGCCTCCCTCACGCTCTGTGGAGTCACTTTGCTTCATTCAGAGCTCAAGTGGAGGGATTTCTGTAGGCTCCTAGGAGGAGGGAAGGAGATGATGCTACAGAGCCTAGGTTCTACTCCACTCCCTGTTCCCCAAGGGCAGTCTGCCAGATCTCAGTCTCCTCCATTTGCAGAAGCAGAGGGAATGAGCCAGGGCAATCTTCACTGGGCTACACCTTGCTTTGCAGGTGCTGGTCTTTGTACAGCACATGTACTTGGTGCCTGTGAAAATTTCTGTCTAGAGACGTACAATTTGAGAACAAATCTGCCGCTGCTGTGTTCTTCCCACACCCTGATTAACCACCAGACGTAATTAGTGATTCAAGTGGTGTGTGTAAAATATTTGCTTGCTTGCTTGTTTGTTTTCTGTTGGAAAAGCATTTGTACTCCTCCTTTGCCCCCTGACGTAACTCTGGCACCATCAAAGCAAGAACATAAAGTATTTTGAGGGTCAAGACCAACATTCTACCAAGTGCCAGTTGGGAGCGGAGGAGGAGACCTCTTCAGGGCAGTGCCTAAGCCAAGTATGAGGGGAACGCTATCAATCAGCCGTATGTTGTGATGTCTGCTCACTGATTCACTGCTATCTGGATTTCAAGGACCCAGCCTTAATCTTGCTACAAAATCCAGCTGTTCCATGTACTATATATAACTCCTATGAGTCTGCCTTCCCCATCTGGGATGGGGCTAGCTCAGCTCTGGGCCATCTGCATAAGTCTGGTTGAAAATATTCCTCAATCAGTACTCTTGTCACATTTCTAAACCCAGCCATCTTACCCATGTGCCATTTCTCAGGCACACCTCTCTACAAAGCCATGCTGTAACCTGGGGTGATTGAAGACCTCCCCCACCAAGTTCTGGCTGTTGGTTTTTCATAAATCAGGCTATTCAGTGTAGCTGTAGCTGTACTGGTTGTAGGCTATTAGAGAGACAAGGTGGGTGAGGCAATATCTTTTATTGG
>NW_020702007.1:0-1200 GCF_002925995.2 Terrapene triunguis | reverse complement strand
TCCCGACGGCCCCTGAGAGGGCCCAGCTCCCGCACCGGACTATTACAGTAGGGAAAAGCCAAAGAATCATGGGGGTGTCTATAGGGAAAGCTCAGCCCCTCTGCACCATTCTGTGGCCCCTTTCCTTGGAGCCAGAGTAGCACTGGCTAATCTGGGAGTTGAGCAGAGAATGATGCTGCAGAGAATGGATGGTCCATGGCTCCAGCCTCCCTCACGCTCTGTGGAGTCACTTTGCTTCATTCAGAGCTCAAGTGGAGGGATTTCTGCAGGCTCCTAGGAGGAGGGAAGGAGATGATGCTACAGAGCCTAGGTTCTACTCCACTCCCTGTTCCCCAAGGGCAGTCTGCCAGATCTCAGTCCCCTCCATTTGCAGAAGCAGAGGGAATGAGCTAGGGCAATCTTCACTGGGCTACACCTTGCTTTGCAGGTGCTGGTCTTTGTACAGCACATGTACTTGGTGCCTGTGAAAATTTCTGTCTAGAGACGTACAATTTGAGAACAAATCTGCCGCTGCTGTGTTCTTCCCACACCCTGATTAACCACCAGATGTAATTAGTGATTCAAGTGGTGTGTGTAAAATATTTGCTTGCTTGCTTGTTTGTTTTCTGTTGGAAAAGCATTTGTACTCCTCCTTTGCCCCCTGACGTAACTCTGGCACCATCAAAGCAAGAACATAAAGTATTTTGAGGGTCAAGACCAACATTCTACCAAGTGCCAGTTGGGAGAGGAGGAGGAGACCTCTTCAGGGCAGTGCCTAAGCCAAGTATGAGGGGAACGCTATCAATCAGCCGTATGCTGCGATGTCTGCTCACTGATTCACTGCTATCTGGATTTCAAGGACCCAGCCTTAATCTTGCTACAAAATCCAGCTGTTCCATGTACTATATATAACTCCTATGAGTCTGTCTTCCCCATCTGGGATGGGGCTAGCTCAGCTCTGGGCCATCTGCATAAGTCTGGTTGAAAATATTCCTCAATCAGTACTTTTGTCACATTTCTAAACCCAGCCATCTTACCCAGGTGCCATTTCTCAGGCACACCTCTCTACAAAGCCATGCTGTAACCTGGGGTGATTGAAGACCTCCCCCACCAAGTTCTGGCTGTTGGTTTTTCATAAATCAGGCTATTCAGTGTAGCTGTAGCTGTACTGGTCGTAGGCTATTAGAGAGACAAGGTGGGTGAGGCAATATCTTTTATTGG
>NW_020702006.1:0-1682 GCF_002925995.2 Terrapene triunguis | reverse complement strand
TCCCGACGGCCCCTGAGAGGGCCCAGCTCCCGCACCGGACTATTACACGTGGCGCCCAACGTGGGGCCTCTTGCCCAGCATGTGGGCACGAGCCCTAGACACCGGTGAGAAGGGGGCGATGGGAGAGAGACCCCCCGCCAGAGAGGGGGATTTATCCCAGCTCCTGACCCGCATGACCGAAAGTCAGGAGCAACAACAGGCGGCTCAGGTGCGATACCAACAGGAGCACCAGGCCGCCCACCAGCAGCAGCAGCAGCTCATCGAGCAGCTGGGGGTCCAACAACGGCAGCTGATCACGGACCTGGTTGCCCAGCAGCAGGACTTCCAGCAGAAATGTCTCCAGCAGCTTGCCGCGGCCCTAGCCCGACCGGGGGAAGTCCCACCCGGAGTCGTCCCAGGGGCCCCGCGACCCAGCCCCCCAGTCCGGTTGACGAAGATGGGACCCGATGATGACCCCGAGGCATTCCTCGTCACTTTTGAGAGGGTGGCAGTTGTCGCCGGTTGGGTTCCGGACCAGTGGGCCACCATCCTGGCCCCTTACTTAACGGGGACTGCCCAGACGGTCTACCGAGGCCTGCCGGTGGAAGCGGCCAGAGACTACAACATAGTGAAGGCTGCTATTCTGGACGCACTGGACGTGCGTCCCGAGACCTACCGACAACGGTTCAGGGGCCTGGCCTATCCCCCAGGGGCCCGGCCGCGGATGGTGGCTCAGGAACTGAGGGAGACCTGCAGAAGGTGGTTGCAGCCCGAGCGCCGGACAGCAGAGGAGATAGTGGAGCAGGTGATCCTGGAGCAGTTTACCCATGTGCTGCCGCCGAGGGGAAGATCCTGGGTCCTCCGCCACCGGCCAACGACGGTGTCCGCGGCCGTCACCTTAATGGAGGACTTCCTCGCAGCTGAAGTCCCGTCAGGGGCCGCTGGCCGGGGGGTCCCAGTCCGGACGGAGCACCCCAACCCAGAAAAGAGGGGGCAGCCCTCCCGGCCAGCCCCGAGTGTTCCTTCCCGCAACACAGAGGGCCGGGCTCGGGTGTCCGTGTCCTCCGGGAGGCTCCCACGGACCCCAGCAGGCACCGCCGGGGGATACCGTCGGAACCCCCCCGGGGGTGACCCCGGGACCCGGCCGCAGCCGGAACGAGCCCCATTGGGACCATGTTTCTCCTGTGGGAAGTATGGCCATTTGCGACGGGATTGCCCTGAACCGGGGTGCGCATTTGGCCAAGTCTATTCGGGGGAAGGCCGTGCCCGACGTCCGCAAGGGGTCAAGATCACCGTGCCCGTGGCCATTGGGGGACGCCAGGCGATGGCCCTCCTCGACTCAGGCTGTGGCCAAACGCTCATCTGCCAGACCTTAGGCCTGCCGGCGGACAACCATCTGGAAAAGATTCCCCTGCAATGCATCCACGGAGACGTACGCCTTTACCCTAGCACCCAGGCCCGACTGACTATTGATGGGGTCACCCGACAGATGATTGTGGGGCTGGCGCCCCGGCTGGCGTATCCGGTGATCCTGGGGCGGGACTGGCCCGACTTTAATACCGTCCTACGCCGCCGCCTCGAGGGTAGCCCGCCGGCCACGCCGGCCTTGGGAGGGGAGTCCCCGGAGACCGAGGAGGACGAGGTGGAAAACCCCGTCCCCGCCAATTCCCCGGGGGAGCCTGAAGACCCTCCTCGGGGGGGAG
>NW_020702005.1:0-1200 GCF_002925995.2 Terrapene triunguis | reverse complement strand
TCCCGACGGCCCCTGAGAGGGCCCAGCTCCCGCACCGGACTATTACAGTAGGGAAAAGCCAAAGAATCATGGGGGTGTCTATAGGGAAAGCTCAGCCCCTCTGCACCATTCTGTGGCCCCTTTCCTTGGAGCCAGAGTAGCACTGGCTAATCTGGGAGTTGAGCAGAGAATGATGCTGCAGAGAATGGATGGTCCATGGCTCCAGCCTCCCTCACGCTCTGTGGAGTCACTTTGCTTCATTCAGAGCTCAAGTGGAGGGATTTCTGCAGGCTCCTAGGAGGAGGGAAGGAGATGATGCTACAGAGCCTAGGTTCTACTCCACTCCCTGTTCCCCAAGGGCAGTCTGCCAGATCTCAGTCCCCTCCATTTGCAGAAGCAGAGGGAATGAGCTAGGGCAATCTTCACTGGGCTACACCTTGCTTTGCAGGTGCTGGTCTTTGTACAGCACATGTACTTGGTGCCTGTGAAAATTTCTGTCTAGAGACGTACAATTTGAGAACAAATCTGCCGCTGCTGTGTTCTTCCCACACCCTGATTAACCACCAGATGTAATTAGTGATTCAAGTGGTGTGTGTAAAATATTTGCTTGCTTGCTTGTTTGTTTTCTGTTGGAAAAGCATTTGTACTCCTCCTTTGCCCCCTGACGTAACTCTGGCACCATCAAAGCAAGAACATAAAGTATTTTGAGGGTCAAGACCAACATTCTACCAAGTGCCAGTTGGGAGAGGAGGAGGAGACCTCTTCAGGGCAGTGCCTAAGCCAAGTATGAGGGGAACGCTATCAATCAGCCGTATGCTGCGATGTCTGCTCACTGATTCACTGCTATCTGGATTTCAAGGACCCAGCCTTAATCTTGCTACAAAATCCAGCTGTTCCATGTACTATATATAACTCCTATGAGTCTGTCTTCCCCATCTGGGATGGGGCTAGCTCAGCTCTGGGCCATCTGCATAAGTCTGGTTGAAAATATTCCTCAATCAGTACTTTTGTCACATTTCTAAACCCAGCCATCTTACCCAGGTGCCATTTCTCAGGCACACCTCTCTACAAAGCCATGCTGTAACCTGGGGTGATTGAAGACCTCCCCCACCAAGTTCTGGCTGTTGGTTTTTCATAAATCAGGCTATTCAGTGTAGCTGTAGCTGTACTGGTCGTAGGCTATTAGAGAGACAAGGTGGGTGAGGCAATATCTTTTATTGG
>NW_020702004.1:0-1682 GCF_002925995.2 Terrapene triunguis | reverse complement strand
TCCCGACGGCCCCTGAGAGGGCCCAGCTCCCGCACCGGACTATTACACGTGGCGCCCAACGTGGGGCCTCTTGCCCAGCATGTGGGCACGAGCCCTAGACACCGGTGAGAAGGGGGCGATGGGAGAGAGACCCCCCGCCAGAGAGGGGGATTTATCCCAGCTCCTGACCCGCATGACCGAAAGTCAGGAGCAACAACAGGCGGCTCAGGTGCGATACCAACAGGAGCACCAGGCCGCCCACCAGCAGCAGCAGCAGCTCATCGAGCAGCTGGGGGTCCAACAACGGCAGCTGATCACGGACCTGGTTGCCCAGCAGCAGGACTTCCAGCAGAAATGTCTCCAGCAGCTTGCCGCGGCCCTAGCCCGACCGGGGGAAGTCCCACCCGGAGTCGTCCCAGGGGCCCCGCGACCCAGCCCCCCAGTCCGGTTGACGAAGATGGGACCCGATGATGACCCCGAGGCATTCCTCGTCACTTTTGAGAGGGTGGCAGTTGTCGCCGGTTGGGTTCCGGACCAGTGGGCCACCATCCTGGCCCCTTACTTAACGGGGACTGCCCAGACGGTCTACCGAGGCCTGCCGGTGGAAGCGGCCAGAGACTACAACATAGTGAAGGCTGCTATTCTGGACGCACTGGACGTGCGTCCCGAGACCTACCGACAACGGTTCAGGGGCCTGGCCTATCCCCCAGGGGCCCGGCCGCGGATGGTGGCTCAGGAACTGAGGGAGACCTGCAGAAGGTGGTTGCAGCCCGAGCGCCGGACAGCAGAGGAGATAGTGGAGCAGGTGATCCTGGAGCAGTTTACCCATGTGCTGCCGCCGAGGGGAAGATCCTGGGTCCTCCGCCACCGGCCAACGACGGTGTCCGCGGCCGTCACCTTAATGGAGGACTTCCTCGCAGCTGAAGTCCCGTCAGGGGCCGCTGGCCGGGGGGTCCCAGTCCGGACGGAGCACCCCAACCCAGAAAAGAGGGGGCAGCCCTCCCGGCCAGCCCCGAGTGTTCCTTCCCGCAACACAGAGGGCCGGGCTCGGGTGTCCGTGTCCTCCGGGAGGCTCCCACGGACCCCAGCAGGCACCGCCGGGGGATACCGTCGGAACCCCCCCGGGGGTGACCCCGGGACCCGGCCGCAGCCGGAACGAGCCCCATTGGGACCATGTTTCTCCTGTGGGAAGTATGGCCATTTGCGACGGGATTGCCCTGAACCGGGGTGCGCATTTGGCCAAGTCTATTCGGGGGAAGGCCGTGCCCGACGTCCGCAAGGGGTCAAGATCACCGTGCCCGTGGCCATTGGGGGACGCCAGGCGATGGCCCTCCTCGACTCAGGCTGTGGCCAAACGCTCATCTGCCAGACCTTAGGCCTGCCGGCGGACAACCATCTGGAAAAGATTCCCCTGCAATGCATCCACGGAGACGTACGCCTTTACCCTAGCACCCAGGCCCGACTGACTATTGATGGGGTCACCCGACAGATGATTGTGGGGCTGGCGCCCCGGCTGGCGTATCCGGTGATCCTGGGGCGGGACTGGCCCGACTTTAATACCGTCCTACGCCGCCGCCTCGAGGGTAGCCCGCCGGCCACGCCGGCCTTGGGAGGGGAGTCCCCGGAGACCGAGGAGGACGAGGTGGAAAACCCCGTCCCCGCCAATTCCCCGGGGGAGCCTGAAGACCCTCCTCGGGGGGGAG
>NW_020702003.1:0-1205 GCF_002925995.2 Terrapene triunguis | reverse complement strand
TCTGCATCAGAAGGCTGATGCTTTCTCCTTGAGTTGATGGAACAGGGAAATAGAAGGAGGTCTGTATGCAGCAGAGCTCTGAGTGACAGAGGGATTTAAGAAGGATAATCTGCTGGAACAGAGCCTAACAATTCTCACCTGATAGTCTCCTCAGGTGGGTGAGCTGGGGGTGAGGTCTCCCAGTGTTGCAGATCGGTAGGTGTAGTGACTTGGCCTGGCTCACGACGGCCCCTGAGAGGGAGGAGCCAGAACAGCCACCCAAGTGGGCCGAGCCGCCGGCACCTGTTCCCGCCCCCCGGAAGTGGGCGGAGCCACCGGCACCTGTTCCCGCCCCCCGGAAGTCCAGGGGCGGGACAGGAAGTATAAAAGCCAAGCCCCAGCACTCAGTTGGAGCCCAGCGGCCGGAGAGGCCAGACGCCCCTGCTCGGGCTCCTGCTAAACCGCGCCTGCCCCGAGCCAGGAACCCGGAGGTGGACGGACCAAGCCTCCCCAGAGCCAGGTATCCGGAGGTGGACGGCCCGAGTCTCCCCAGAGCCCGGTACCCCGAGGTAGGCTGGCCGAGCCTACCCCGAGCGCGGTATCCCGAAGCGGACTGGCCGAGCCTGCCCCGAGCGCGGTACCCCGAGGAGAGGCCCGAGCATTCCCTTGACCCGAGACCGGAGGAGCGACCCAACCTAGACAGCCCTCAACACGCCGAGGAGCCCATGGTGTGGGACCCCGCTGCCGAGCCCAGCGAGGAGCAGGTACCCATGGAGGAGGAGGAGATGGGAAGTGGCCCGGGGATCGCCGACCCGGAACCGATGTCAGTGTGTTGCGGGCAGGATCCCCACTGACACCGTGGCAGACGGTCTGCTGCGGATAGGGCCCCGGGCTGGAACACAGTGGAGTGGGTGGGCCTGTGTTCCCCCCTGCCACCCCCCGCCGGGTGGCAGTCTCTCCTCCTCCCTGCCAAAGGGTCTGGGCTCACTGACCTGGTTATTGCTCAGCCTGCAGGGAGGCTCTGAGCCCCTCGGACCCTTATGTGTGTGGCCCCGCCCTGAGCTAGCATTTGGGCCTGTTTAACCGTGTGCTTTTGTTTTGCCCCTGCCTAAGGGGTGGAGCCCCGAGACTTTCAAACCCCGAGGACCAATTTGGGGCGGCATAGTGACTTGGCCTGGCTCCCGACGGCCCCTGAGAGGGCCCAGCTCCCGCACCGGACTATTACA
>NW_020702002.1:0-3851 GCF_002925995.2 Terrapene triunguis | reverse complement strand
CCCCGCCAATTCCCCGGGGGAGCCTGAAGACCCTCCTCGGGGGGGAGAAGGGAATTCCCCGACGCCCACTGATTTTTGCCGGGACCAACGGGCAGACCCCACGCTTAGCCGGACCTACGAACAGCTAGCCGCCGTGGATGGGACAATTCTCGATCCCCAGCGGGCGGAGCAGTGGCCGTATTTTGAGCTACGGCGAGAACGCCTGTATCGCCTAGAGAAGGACCCCCGTACCGGGGACATCCGGACACAGCTTCTCGTGCCGCGCTGTCACCGCCGGGCGGTCATGAAACTGGCCCACGACGTCCCGGCGGCTGGGCACCTCGGGCACGACAAAACGCTGGCCCGGATCCTGGGGCGTTTCTTTTGGCCCGGAGTGTATCAAGACGTCAAGGACTACTGCAATTCGTGTCCGGACTGCCAGCTGGCCGCCCCGGCCCAGACCCCAAAGGCACCCTTGGTGCCGATGCCTCTAATGGAAACCCCCTTTGAACGCGTGGCAGTGGATCTGGTGGGGCCTCTCCCAAAGAGCAGCGCAGGGTTCCAATATATCTTGGTCATGATGGACTATGCCACCAGGTTCCCCGAAGCCATTCCTCTTCGGAATATCTCAGCCCGCACCATTGCCATGGAACTGGTGAAGGTCTTCGCCCGGGTCGGCCTGCCCCGGGAGCTCCTCACAGATCAAGGGACCAATTTTACCTCCCGGCTGCTCAAGGAAGTCTGTGCCATCCTAGGGGTCAAGCAACTCCGCACCTCCGTCTACCATCCCCAGACCGATGGATTAGTGGAGAGGTTCAACCGGACGCTGAAAGGGATGTTGCGTCGGTTTCCCCCGGAAGATCTTCGCCGCTGGGACCAACTTCTTCCCCCCTTGCTCCTGGCAATTCGGGAAGTTCCCCAGACATCGACGAAGTTCTCCCCCTTCGAGTTATTGTATGGGAGGAGACCCCGAGGCCTGCTAGACCTCATGAGGGAAACCTGGGAACAGGCTCCATCCCCGACTCAGGGTCTCCTACAGTATGTGCTTCAACTTCAGGAGTGCCTAAAGCAGGCGGGAGAGCTGGCACGGGAAAACTTAAAAGCCGCCCAGGACACACAAGCACAGACCTATAATCGAGGAGCACAGGCTCGGGAATTCCAACCCGGGGACCGGGTATTACTCCTCCTCCCCTCCCATGAATCGAAGATCCTGGCCCGGTGGCAAGGACCTTATGAGGTGGTCAGGAAGGTGGGCCCGGTCACGTATGAAATCAATCAGCCGGACCGAAAGAAGAAGATCCAGCGCTACCACATCAACCTCCTTAAACCCTGGAAGGACCGAGAGGGGCTATTGATCAATCCCTACCCGCCGGAACCAGAACTGGGACCCCAGGTTCCCCGTACCGGAGACCCCGAGGAACCCCAGCTCGGAGAAACCTTAACCGAGGACCAGCTCCGGCAGACTCGGGGCCTCCTCCAAGCGTTCTCTCACACGTTTACGGACCAACCAGGATATACCTCCCTGATCCACCATCGGATCCAAACCGAACCCGGGGTGGTGATTCGGGGGACGACCCGGCCCCTGCCCTATCATAGGAGGCAGGTCGTGGAAAAGGAGGTTCGGGCAATGTTGGATCTGGGAGTAATAGAGCCGTCACAGAGCGAGTGGCGCAGCCCAGTGGTGTTGGTGCCCAAACCCGACGGGTCACAACGCTTCTGTATTGATTTCCGACGCGTCAACGCCATCTCCAAATTTGACGCCTATCCCATGCCTCGGATAGATGAGCTACTGGCCCGCCTGGGGGAGGCCCACTATATAACCACCCTGGACTTGAGTAAGGGGTACTGGCAGATCCCCCTGGATCCTGCCTCCCGGGAGAAGACTGCCTTTGCCACCCCCTCAGGTCTCTATCAATTCACCAGGATGCCCTTCGGCCTCCACGGGGCCCCGGCCACCTTTCAGCGCCTAATGGACCGCCTCCTCCAGCCCCATCAAGACTACGCGGCCGCCTATCTAGACGACGTCGTTATCTACAGTCCGCGATGGGAGAACCACCTGGAGAGAGTCGCAGCCGTCCTGCGGTCCCTGAGGGAGGCCGGGCTAACCGCTAACCCAAAGAAATGTCGGATCGGTTGGCAAGAGACTAAATACCTGGGGTATGCTATCGGGCATGGGCAGGTAAAACCCCTGATTGGGAAGGTCCAGGCCATTGCAAACTGCCCCCCGCCAACCACAAAGCGCCAGGTGCGGCAGTTCCTAGGAATGGCCGGGTACTATCGGCGGTTCATTCCCCAATTCGCCGCGATTGCAGCCCCCTTAACGGGACTCCTAACGAAGGACAGCCCACGGCAGGTGAACTGGACTACCGAGTGCGACGGGGCCTTCCGGACCCTTAAGAAGTGCCTCTGCAGCGAGCCGGTCTTGTATAGCCCTGATTTTAACCAGCCGTTTATCTTACAGACCGACGCCTCGGAAGTGGGACTCGGGGCTGTCTTGTCCCAAGAAGTAGGGGGTGAAGAGCATCCGGTCCTGTACATTAGCCGGAAACTGTTCCCACGCGAAAAGAACTATGCGGTGGTTGAGAAGGAGGCCCTAGCTGTGAAGTGGGCTTGTGAAGCTCTCCGCTATTACATCCTGGGAGTCCCCTTCACCCTCGTCACCGACCACTCCGCCCTGCAATGGTTGACCCGTATGAAGGACCACAATATGCGGGTGCAACGATGGTACCTGGCCCTCCAGCCATTCGCCTTCACGGTCCGCCATCGAGCGGGTAAGGAACATGCGAATGCGGATTTCCTCTCTCGACTGGGGGGTATGGAATGGGCTGGCCCCGCTGCACGGGAACCAGCCTTGAGGGGGGGGGCCGTGTAGTGACTTGGCCTGGCTCACGACGGCCCCTGAGAGGGAGGAGCCAGAACAGCCACCCAAGTGGGCCGAGCCGCCGGCACCTGTTCCCGCCCCCCGGAAGTGGGCGGAGCCACCGGCACCTGTTCCCGCCCCCCGGAAGTCCAGGGGCGGGACAGGAAGTATAAAAGCCAAGCCCCAGCACTCAGTTGGAGCCCAGCGGCCGGAGAGGCCAGACGCCCCTGCTCGGGCTCCTGCTAAACCGCGCCTGCCCCGAGCCAGGAACCCGGAGGTGGACGGACCAAGCCTCCCCAGAGCCAGGTATCCGGAGGTGGACGGCCCGAGTCTCCCCAGAGCCCGGTACCCCGAGGTAGGCTGGCCGAGCCTACCCCGAGCGCGGTATCCCGAAGCGGACTGGCCGAGCCTGCCCCGAGCGCGGTACCCCGAGGAGAGGCCCGAGCATTCCCCTGACCCGAGACCGGAGGAGCGACCCGACCTAGACAGCCCTCAACACGCCGAGGAGCCCATGGTGTGGGACCCCGCTGCCGAGCCCAGCGAGGAGCAGGTACCCATGGAGGAGGAGGAGATGGGAAGTGGCCCGGGGATCGCCGACCCGGAACCGATGTCAGTGTGTTGCGGGCAGGATCCCCACTGACACCGTGGCAGACGGTCTGCTGCGGATAGGGCCCCGGGCTGGAACACAGTGGAGTGGGTGGGCCTGTGTTCCCCCCTGCCACCCCCCGCCGGGTGGCAGTCTCTCCTCCTCCCTGCCAAAGGGTCTGGGCTCACTGACCTGGTTATTGCTCAGCCTGCAGGGAGGCTCTGAGCCCCTCGGACCCTTATGTGTGTGGCCCCGCCCTGAGCTAGCATTTGGGCCTGTTTAACCGTGTGCTTTTGTTTTGCCCCTGCCTAAGGGGTGGAGCCCCGAGACTTTCAAACCCCGAGGACCAATTTGGGGCGGCATAGTGACTTGGCCTGGCTCCCGACGGCCCCTGAGAGGGCCCAGCTCCCGCACCGGACTATTACA
>NW_020702001.1:0-2722 GCF_002925995.2 Terrapene triunguis | reverse complement strand
ATGGTGAATCGCAGGACGCCGGGGGTGCAGGGCCCTGAGTCCCCCCATACTCCGTGACAACTGGTGGCAGAGGTGGGATCTACTGCACCCCGTGGACGGCGCTTCCTGCAGTAAGTGACTGGGGAGAAGTAAAGCGAAGGGGGATTGACGGGGAGCAGGCATGCTGAAGAGTCAGAGAGAGACGGTTATCACCCCTGGGAGTGTGTGACCAGCGAGAAGGACTTTTGCAGTAACAGGGTCCCCCGGGGGATCGCAGCGAGTGGTCCCAGGGGCGGAGGAGTCTGCAGCTCGACCCTGGCAGAGAGGTGGTGACCTCGAGAAGGGCTGGCACACTAGGGGTCTCCCTGGAAACTGTGGGGAGCGGTGAGCACACAGGCCTGTGACTGGCCAGCAGGAAGATGTATGCCAAGCGGCTTAAGAGTGACCTGGTGGAGCTGTGCAAGCAGAGGGGGGTGCGCATTGGGAAGCTCACCAAAGAACAGCTCATTGCCCAGCTGGAGAAGCAAGATCGCGCGAATGAACTGATCCCTGTCTCTGAGGGAAGCAGCCTGGCAGATGCAGCGCAGGCCCCAGAGTCTGTCCCAGCTGGGAGTGGTCAGCCGGCTGCTGAGGGCTTCCCGAGACCCCTCCTTCCTATGCCTAGAGGAAGGGTGGGGAGGAGCCCGGCAAATACCGAGGGCGCAGTGATCCTCCCGGCCAGCAGGGGATCCTCCCGGCCACGCGCGGCATCCGTGGAGCGGAATGAGCTGGAATGGGAGATAGAGCTAAAACTGAGAGAGCTGAAGGATCGTGAACAACAGAGGCGTCATGAACGGGAGGAGAATGAGAGACAAAGGCAGCATGAAGAAAGACAGCGTCAGCATGAACGGGAGGAGAATGAGAGACAGCGTCAGCAGGAACTGGAGCTGGCGAGGCTGAAGGGCCGCGCGACCCCGGCTGCGGTGAGTGAGGGGGGACCCAGGACTGCACGGAGCTTTGATAAGTGCATCCTGGTCCCACGTAAGGAGGGGGAGGACATGGATGACTTCCTGGATGCCTTTGAGACGGCCTGCGAGCTGCACCAGGTTGATCCTGCGGACAGACTCCGGGTTCTCACCCCCTTACTGGACCCCAAATCCGTGGCATTGTACCGCCAACTGGACGAGGCGGAGAAAGGGAACTACGAACTATTCAAAAAGGCCCTGCTACGTGAGTTTGGGCTGACTTCTGAGATGTACCGGGAAAGGTTCCGGAGTCAGGATAAAACCCCTGAGATCTCATATCTGCAACTAGCCGTCCGCATGGAGGGATACGCCAGCAAGTGGGCTGATGGGGCCCAGACAAAGGAGGACCTGGTTAAACTGCTGGTATTGGAGCAACTGTATGAGCGGTGCCCATCCGACCTGAGGCTGTGGTTGGTGGACAAAAAACCAGAGAACCCGCGACATGCAGGCCGGCTGGCCGATGAGTTCGTGAAGAGCCGGGCAGGGGCTGGCAGGGAGGAGTCCCAAAGGAGCAGGCCCGCTGCCATGCAGAGAGAGAGTCACCCGGGTACCTCCCAAAAGGGGAATGTGGGGAATCCCCTCCCATGGGGAATGCCCAGGGTCAGGGACAACCGACCGGCTCGAGGGGACACATGGGACATGGTCTGCTATCACTGTGACCAGAGAGGTCACCTACGGGCCCAGTGCCCCAGACTCAGGGACAGACTGAGCAGACCAGACCCACCGAGGGTTGACTGGGTAGAGACCCAGCCGGGCGAGAGGCGGCACTCCCAGGGAAGGGGGGCTGGCAGAATACCACCTGCTAAGGAGGAAGGAGAGCTCCAGGCCAGCTCCTCTGGGGGGCTGAATGCTCCAGACTCAGGGTTTTTGGTTTATACGGTGGGCGCGGGGCGGTCCCTCTGGAGAGAGTACCTTGTTCCCCTGGAGGTGGATGGGAGGAAGGTCGATGGATACTGGGATACGGGCGCAGAGGTGACACTGGTCCGGCCCGAGGTGGTGGCCTCAGATCGGATGGTGCCCAACACCTTCCTGACTCTGACGGGGGTGGGTGGGACCCCATTCAAGGTACCTGTGGCGAGGGTACGCCTGAAGTGGGGGCCCAAGGAGGGCCCCAAGGACGTGGGGGTACACCCGTATTTGCCCACTGAGGTGTTGATGGGGGGGGGATCTGGAGGACTGGCCAAGCAACCCCCAGAATGCACTGGTTGTGACCCGCAGTCAGAGCCGGCGAGGGGCACTGCGCCCTGACCTTGGGGAGGGTGCCTTGCCCGAGGCGCAGGACCCTAACCTGGTGGGGAGGGAACGCCCAGGGACACGGCTCAGGGAGGCTGCGGCTTCAGACCCAGCCGGTGAGAGAGAGCAGGTGGCCATCCCTGTCCCAGCTGCTGAGTTCCAGGCCGAGGTGCAGAAAGATCCCTCCTTGCGGAAGATAAGGGACCTGGCCGACCTCGGTGTGGTACAGACCATGGGGAGAGGTGGCCAGAAAAGGTTCCTGTGGGAGAAGGGGTTCCTGTACCGAGAATGGGCTCCCCCAGGGAAGATGGAGTCAGGGGGGATCAGGAGACAGCTGGTGGTACCCCAGAAGTATCGCCGCCAGCTGCTGTACCGGGCCCATGACATTCCCCTCTCAGGGCACCAGGGAACCTGGCGTACCCAGCAGAGGCTGCTACGGAGCTTTTACTGGCCTGGGGTCTTTGTTACTGTCCGGCAGTACTGCCGATCCTGTGACCCCTGTCAGA
>NW_020702000.1:0-1867 GCF_002925995.2 Terrapene triunguis | reverse complement strand
AATCCCATGCACCGCTACAGGCTGTGGACCGACTGGCTAAGCGGCAGTTCCGCAGAAAAGGACCTGGGGATTACAGTGGACAAGAAGCTGGATATGAGTCAACAGTGTGCCCTTGTTGCCAAGAAGGTTAACGGCATATTGGGCTGTGTAGTGGGGAGGCTGCCCCACTCCCTGAATTTGGGGCTGCAGCAGGCCAGTGGGCCTGCGCAGACAAGGAGCCAATCAGGGCCCAGATTGGAGGCAGCCAATCAGGGTCAGGCTCAGCCCTATAAAGGGCTGCTCAGGAAGAGCAGCAGGGAGTCTGTCCCAGGCCTTCGACAGGGGAAGGTCTGTCTCCAGGCTCGGAGACTAGCACCCGGGACAGCGCAGGCCCGGGGGAGCAGAGGGTAACTCCAGCCATGTCTGTCAGGCTGCAGGCCCTGAAGGGAAGGGCCTAGCCGGTGCAAGGGGCCGAAGGGGAAGCGGCCCAGGGACATGGACAGACGGAGGGAGAGAAGGAGGGCAGGACGGCTGCCACTAGAGGGTCCCTGGGTTGGGACCCAGAGTAGTGGGCGGGCCTGGGTCCCTCCCCTTTCCCCCTTGCCTTGCACCCGGCCAACGGAGCGGCCATCTAGAGCTGCACCAACCCCCTGCCAAGAGGGGAGTGACTTTGAGGGTGCAGTTGGCCACATCGGCCAGGACACAGAGAGGCAGCTGATTGATCCCCCCCCGGAAGGCGGCGAGGATGGACTAAGGGGCACTGCCGGAGGGCAGTGGCTCGAAGAGGACGCCGCGAGCTTGGGAGCAACACAGGTCCGGACACGCCAACCGAGGACGAGACTACAGACGGGACACCACCAGGAGGGGGCGCTCCACTGGACAGAGCTAATTCCCGAGACAAACAGTAGGAGGCGCCAGGTGGTGAGACCCAACCCCGTCACACGTGGTGGAGAATGTGGGCATGGCGGTCCGCCCCTGACACAAGGGGCAAGAGCGAGGACTAGGCAGATTGTGCCACATTGAGAGACTAAGACTGACAGACAAAATGGTGGAGAATCAGGACTTTTATTGGAGGGCTTGGGTGGCTCGGCTTGCCGAGCAGCAGAGTGAGGTGCTCTGGCTGCTGCGGGGGTGGGCACCCAGACCCTATAGGGGACCAGGCACCAAGGGCGAGAGGCCAGGGCCTGGGCCTGGGCTCAAGCAATGTTACGCCTGTGGGCGGAAGGGTCACTTCAAGAAGGAGTGTCCCTACTGGGAGGGGGCAGAGAGACCCCACCCAGACAAGGCGCCCCCTGTGAGAGTAACAGGGGGGCCCCCAGCTTGTTGGGTCTGTGGGGAGCAGGGACACCTAAAGAGGGAGTGCCCCTACAGGGCTCCCAAGGCCTGGGCCAGCCCAGAAGGAGGGGCTATTGCCCAGACAAGCAGAACTAAGGCCGTGGCAGGGGGAAGGTGCCGAGGGTGTTTCTACTGCCACACCAAGGGCCACATAAAAAGGCATTGTCCCCTGAAGCAGAAAGGGGGAGTGCCTGAGAAAGGGGCTCGGTCTGGGGCTAGCCAACAGTGGGTGGTAGTCCAGGCCCCCCAAAGAGAAGGGGGCTGGGGTAGAGAGGCCCCACCTTAACCGGGGAACCCACATAAGGGCTGGGAGGGTCCGATGTGGGAACCCACGTAGGACCAGGGAGGTGTACGGTGGGGACCCAGACAATAGAGGTAGGAAGCAGGTGGCTCCAGTTAGTGGAGGGCCTGCGCTATGAGAGAGATTCCCTGAGGGCCCAGTTGCGAGGAGCACAGGGGCGATAGGGAATTCCCCACTGAGAGGGTTCTTAAGGGGGAGGGTGTGTAGTGGGGCAGCTGCTCCACTCCCTGAATTTGGGGCTGCAGCAGGCCA
>NW_020701999.1:0-1144 GCF_002925995.2 Terrapene triunguis | reverse complement strand
GGTACACTGGGCCCCCTGGTTTAAAAGAACCCCACCCACCTTTCGCCGCATAAAGCACCAGGTGTACATTGACTTGTAAATACTGTTCAAATGCTGCTACTTCTCAGCATAATCTTTTTCTCGGTCTGACCACCCCAGTTTCTCATGCAACTTTCTCGCCCCGACTAACAATTCCGCGTCTGTAGGTTTACAGTCAGACGTGACGGCAAAGAGCCTGCCCGCAAAACACAGATTGGCACCAGTGTAAGTCAGGTCCCCTAAACGCTGTCTCTTTTTATGGACGATTTGACTACTGAGGATAGAACTTAAAATTCTACGGCCACCCCCACCCATGTTTTTTACAACCATCACAATGAGGCGCAACGTCCCGTTGCCATGCATCTCTCTATTACTCTGTAACAGTTTGGAGGTCTGATTTAAGAAATCTTCAGCAGACAGCTCATCCCTAGTTCTTATCAAAAACAAAGGGTTGGTTAAATTATGACTCTCTAAACATAACTGAATGCAATCGTCCGGGGCGAGCCTACTGTGACAGTCATTGAGAACTAACTGTATCCCCCCGTGTACGGCTTCAACGACCTGCTGAGCTGAATTTATTCACTCAAGATTGACCAAACAAAATTCTTCACAATACACGGAACCCCCAAATCTAGGTCATTCCCTTAGCCAACTTCTCACTCGCTCACATACATGTCTGTTTTCAGGGTCTGCATCTGCATTTTCAGGGTTACTTTGGGGTTCCTCTATGGGACCGTCAGATGCTATTTGAGAGTTAGACTCCAAGGGCCCACTGTGAGGATCATCCGGAGTAGACTGGGACCCATCTAGGGAGCCTTCTGGGGAATTTTTAAAATCATTGAGTCACCACCGCCCCGCAGGTCAGATTCCACCTCCCCGTTCTCAGACACACCAGCTTGAGAGCCTCCAAACGGGGCATCCTTTTTCTTGTTTTTTTTTATTCCTCATCACCTCCTTGAGCCTCTTAAAAATTTTTTTACAGTGACCTTTGCCTGTAACTTTTTGGCAGGCATCGGTTTACCCCCCCCACCCCCAAACGCTGTCCTCTCTTTCGTTTATGCCTTAGCTGATGGGTACCTTTTGAGGATGCCCCTTTTACACAGGCCCCTTTCCATGACTAGTCAGG
>NW_020701998.1:0-1587 GCF_002925995.2 Terrapene triunguis | reverse complement strand
CATCATTACAAGACTGTTTTATAGTAAACTTACATAAAATACTCATTTGGGTATTTTTCTATTTAAAAAGTCATAGCTTTATACAAAATAATCCATTTCAGGCGGCACAACACACACAGGTTTTGAGTTTATTTCTACAAAGTGTTTCTCCAAAACCTAGACATTTTTTAATACAAGCACGTTTCCACCATGAACCCAAAACCAGAGTGCAATAAAATACTTTTTAAATCCCCCACCATAACTGTCCTGCATAGGCCCCCTAAATGACCAACCATTTAAACACTAAAACCAACTTTTATTTAAACCACTTATAAACACATTTTGCACAGAATAAATAAAACAACCCAGTAGTTTCAAACACACCAAGCCAACAGTTTTCTATAAAATACTTTAAAGAAACCTCACACTTACCTCTGGCAGAGGCCACAAACTCACAATTTAAACTATTTTAAACAAGACAAACAACCTATTTTTAAAAACACATCACATTTTGCACAATAAGAAACCCTGTTAGTTTGAAACATTCAAAAGTAAGTTTGCAACAAAATATTTTTAAAAGCCCACACACACTTCTCTAGCAGAGGCCCCTGAATCACCAACAATTTAAACATTAAAACCAACTTAATTTTTTTTAAAACACACACAAACACGCACACACACCCCAATTGCATAAATTTACCTTCCACCACAAGGTAAAGGGATGCTGGCACATGGCTATTCTGTTTTCCCCCATGTGTATTTGGACCTTTGGGTGAAAACAAGCAAAAATTTTAATTGGTAGTATTCCCAAAATGCATCAAACCCCTATACAACCTGTGTAATACCTGGTGTGTGTTTTTATTTTTTATTTTTTAAAATTTAACAGTATTAAGCACAGCTATAGTTAAAAATGGGGTTTTACCTGTCCCTGGTGAAATGCAGCTTGAAGTTGCTGTTTCCATGCTAAACAGATCTGTATATAAAGGTAATGTCTCCTTATTGATAAGGATAGCATGGACAAAGTAACATCATATAATATATATTTTCAGAGTGGAAAAACCAGCAACATACCTCGTCTTGCAATCCAGCAGCTATTCTGTTCAAGATAATTTCTGTTACAAGAGGACCGTCTGTGAAAACATGAGGTTTTTAATAGCATCCTAGCTCTCTTTCAAACAAACTTCAAAGTCTGTAGTTAGCAGGTTGATTTGATCACTACAACTCTGAATTAATAGATATGTAAGGAATTTAGGCAACCCTCCCCAAACGCTCTCTTCTGTGATCTTTGGCTGTGTGAAAATTAAGAGCATGTCTTCACTATGAAATTAGGTCAATTTTTATAGAAGTCAGTCTTTAGAAAGCGATTTTTATACAGTCAATCGTGTATGTCCCCACTAAGCACAGTAGGTTGGTGGAGTGGCTAGCATTGACTCAGAGTGGTGCACTGTGGGTAGCTATCCCACAGTCCCCGCTGGAATTCTGGGTTAAGCTCCCAATGCCTGATGGGGCAAAAACATTGTCACGCGTGGTCTTGGGTACATGTCATCAGTCTCCCCTCCCACCTTCCTTTAAAGCAACGGCAAACAATCGTTTTGCGCCTTTTTTTCC
>NW_020701997.1:0-1314 GCF_002925995.2 Terrapene triunguis | reverse complement strand
CTCTCCATTTTTCACACTGAATAACTTTTTCACATCCAGAACCCCATCATAATGCTCATTGTGCGACAGGATGAAAAAAAGTCTTGAGGTACACTGGGCCCCCTGGTTTAAAAGAACTCCACCCACCTTTCGCCGCATAAAGCACCAGCTGTATATTAACTTGTAAATACTGTTCAAATGCTGCTACTTCTCAGCATAATCTTTTTTCAGTCTGACCACCCCAGTTTCTCATGCAACTTTCTCGCCCCGACTAACAATTCCACGTCTGTAGGTTTACAGTCGGACATGACTGCCAAGAGCCTTCCCGCAAAACACAGATTGGCACTGGTGTAAGTCAGGTCCCCTAAACGCTGTCTCTTTTATGGACGATTTGACTACTGAGGATAGAATTTAAAACTCTACGGCCACCCCCACCCATGTTTTTTACAACCGTCACAATGAGGTGCAACGTCCCGTTGCCATGCATCTCTCTATTACTCTGTAACAGCTTGGATGTCTTATTTAAGAAATCTTCAGCAGACAGCTCATCCCTAGTTCTTATCAAAAACAAAGGGTTGGTTAAATTACGACTCTCTAAACATAACTGAATGCAATCGTCCGGGGCGAGCCTACTGTGAACGTCATTGAGAACTAACTGTATCCCCCCGGGTACGGCTTCAATGACCTGCTGAGCTGAATTTATTCACTCAAGATTGACCAAACAAAATTCACAATACACGGAACCCCCAAATCTAGGTCATTCCCTTAGCCAACTTCTCACTCGCTCACATACATGTCTGTTTTGGGGGTCTGCATCTGCATTTTAGGGTTACTTTGGGGTTCCTCTATGGGACCGTCAGATGCTATTTGAGAGTTAGACTCCGAGGGCCCACCGTGACGCTCATCCGGAGTAGACTGGGACCCATCTAGGGAGCTTTCTGGGGAATTTTTAAAATCCTTCTGAGTCACCACCGCCCCGCAGGTCAGATTCCACCTCCCCGTTCTCAGACATACCAGCTTGAGAGCCTCCAAACGGGGCATCTTTTTCTTGTTTTTTTTATTCCTCATCACCTCTTGAGCCTCTTAATCTTTTTTACAGTGACCTTTGCCTGTAACTTTTTGGCAGGTATCTGTTTATCCCCCAAACGCTGTTCTCCCTTTCGTTTATGCCTTAGCTGATGGGTGCCTTTGAGGATGCCCCTTTTACACAGACCCCTTTCCATGACTAGTCAGGCCTGCTCAGAGTCACTTTCTGGAAAAATTGAAGTATTTTTCAAAAAGTCACCCACAAGAGCTTTTGCTTTTGAAACAGTCATTCATTCTTTTAGAACCCGA
>NW_020701996.1:0-1583 GCF_002925995.2 Terrapene triunguis | reverse complement strand
GCTGCCCATGCCTGATTAGGGAAACCTTTTACAAAATTCACCAAAACCACAAAATCTAAGTTTACCATCTTTCTCGCCCACACCTATGTACTTGCTTAAAACACAAAACCGCATAACACCAAACTAATAAGCAAAATATATTTACTGGGCTCCATCCAGACGTTGATGCTGGTGAATTTTCCTTTTCAGCTCTCTCTTTCCTTTCTCCTTTGAGCTTGTTTACCCTTTGGTCTAAGGGTCTCTCATGTTTTGACCGTACTGTGGAGCAGACGTCATTACAAGACTGTTTTAGTAATCTTGCATAAAATACTCATTGGGGTATTTTTCTATTTAAAAAGTCATAGCTTTATACAAAATAATCCATTTCAGGTTGCACGACACTCTCAGGTTTTGAGTTTATTTCTACCACTAGTGTTTCTCCAAAACCTAGACATTTTTTAATACAAGCACGTTTCCACCATGAACCCAAAACCAAAGTGTGCAGTAAAATACTTTTTAAATCCCCCACCATAACTGTCCTGCATAGGCCCCCTAAATGACCAACCGTTTAAACACTAAAACCAACTTTTTTAAACCACTTAAACACATTTTGCACAGATTAAAAAACAACCTCACACTTATCTCTAGCAGTGGCCCCAAACTCACAATTTAAACATTTAAAACTATTTTAAACAAGACAAACAACCTATTTTTAAAAACACACCACATTTTGCACAATAAGAAACCCTGTTAGTTTGAAACAAAATATTTTTAAAAACCCACACTTCTCTCTAGCAGAGGACCCTGAATCACCAACAATTTAAACATTAAAACCAACTTAATTTTTTTTAACACACAGACACACACACCCCAATTGCATAAATTTACCTTCCACCACAAGGTAAAGGGATGCTGGCACGTGGCTACTCTGTTTTTCCCCCATGTGTATTTGGACCTTTGGGTGAAAGAACAAGCAAAAATTTTACTTAGTAGTATTCCCAAAATGCATCAAACCCCTATACAGCCTGTGTAATATCTGGGGTGGTTTTTTTATTTATTTTTTGGGGGTGTTGAAATGCCAATAGTTATCCTTGGGGACCCAGCCTACCCCTTGTTCCCATGGTTCATGAAGCCATACACAGGCAGCCTGGACAATAGTAAGGAGCAGCTCAACTATAGCAGCTGAGCAAGTGCGGAATGGTGGTAGAATGTGCCTTTGGATGTTTAAAAGGGCGTTGGCGCGGTTTGCTGAGTAGGTTAGACCTCAGTGCAACCAATATTCCCATTGTTATTGCTGTGTGCTCCACATTATCTGAGTAATGGGGAGATGTTTATGGTGGGGTGGGAGGTTGAGGCAAATCGCCTGGTGGCCAGTTTTGGACAGCCAGACACGAGGGTGATTAGAAGAGCACAGCTAGGTGCGCTGCGCATCAGAGGGGCTTTGAAAAACAGTTTCATGACTGACCAGGCTATGGTGTGACAGCTGTGTGTTTGTTGTTGATGCAAAACCGCCTCCTTTGTTGAATATACTTCCCACTCACCTCTGTCCAAAAAGAGCATCTGTAGGCACCAGAGACTGAAGCATCTGGTCTTTGTTATATTGC
>NW_020701995.1:0-1663 GCF_002925995.2 Terrapene triunguis | reverse complement strand
GTCTCAGAGTGGATTCCTGGTTCTTTGGCGTTTCTGGTGGAGGTGTCTCTGTCGCTCTGACTACCACATCATCAGGAGAGCTGACTATGCCTGATTAGGGAAACCTTTTACAAAATTCACCAAAACCACAAAATCTAAGTTTACTATCTTTCTCGCCCACACCTATGTACTTGCTTAAAACACAAAACCGCATAAAACCAAACTAATAAGCAAAATATATTTACTGGGCTCCATCCAGACGTTGATGCTGGTGAATTTTCCTTTTCAGCTGTCTTTCCTTTCTCCTTTGAGCTTGTTTACCCTTTGGTCTAAGGGTCTCTCATGTTTTGACCGTACTGTGGAGCAGACGTCATTACAAGACTGTTTTATAGTAATCTTACATAAAATACTCATTCGGGTATTTTTCTATTTAAAAAGTCATAGCTTTATACAAAATAATCCATTTCAGGTTGCACGACACTCTCAGGTTTTGAGTTTATTTCTACCACTAGTGTTTCTCCAAAACCTAGACATTTTTTAATACAAGCACGTTTCCACCATGAACCCAAAACCAAAGTGTGCAGTAAAATACTTTTTAAATCCCCCACCATAACTGTCCTGCATAGGCCCCCTAAATGACCAACCGTTTAAACACTAAAACCAACTTTTTTAAACCACTTAAACACATTTTGCACAGAATAAAAAACAACCTCACACTTATCTCTAGCAGTGGCCCCAAACTCACAATTTAAACATTTAAAACTATTTTAAAAAAGACAAACAACCTATTTTTAAAAACACACCACATTTTGCAGAATAAAAAACCCTGTTAGTTTGAAACAAAATATTTTTAAAAACCCACACTTCTCTCTAGCAGAGGACCCTGAATCACCAACAATTTAAACATTAAAACCAACTTAATTTTTTTTAACACACAGACACACACCCCAATTGCATAAATTTACCTTCCACCACAAGGTAAAGGGATGCTGGCACATAGCTACTCTGTTTTTCCCCCATGTGTATTTGGACCTTTGGGTGAAAGAACAAGCAAAAATTTTACTTAGTAGTATTCCCAAAATGCATCAAACCCCTATACAGCCTGTGTAATACCTGGGGTGGTTTTTTTATTTTTTATTTTTTGGGGGTGTTGAAATGCCAATAGTTATCCTTGGGGAGCCAGCCTACCCCTTGTTCCCATGGTTCATGAAGCCGTACACAGGCAGCCTGGACAATAGTAAGGAGCAGCTCAACTATAGCAGCTGAGCAAGTGCGGAATGGTGGTAGGATGTGCCTTTGGATGTTTCAAAGGGCGTTGACGCGGTTTGCTGAGTAGGTTAGACCTCAGTGCAACCAATATTCCCATTGTTATTGCTGTGTGCTCCACAATATCTGAGTAATGGGGAGATGTTTATGGTGGGGTGGGAGGTTGAGGCAAATCGCCTGGTGGCCAGTTTTGGACAGCCAGACACGAGGGTGATTAGAAGAGCACAGATAGGTGCGCTGCACATCAGAGGGGCTTTGAAAAACAGTTTCATGACTGACCAGGCTATGGTGTGACAGCTGTGTGTTTGTTGTTGATGCAAAACCGCCTCCTTTGTTGAATATACTTCCCACTCACCTCTGTCCAAAAAGACCATCTGTAGGCACCAGAGACTGAAGCATCTGGTCTTTGTTATATTGC
>NW_020701994.1:0-3106 GCF_002925995.2 Terrapene triunguis | reverse complement strand
CACTATTTCCATATCAAATTCTTGTAGGAGAAGCTTGGAATTTGAGCCCTTAGTTTTAACCAGATAAATGGTGAATGATCCATTAAGACCCTGAACTTTCTATTGGAAAGGTAGCTACTGGTCCTTCCAGCTCCTTGACGTGTTCAATTGGAGCCTTCTAGATCCTTGGCCGTTACAGAAGCAGGGACTGGATCCTGTCTTAGAGAGTCATTTCCCAGAAGGTCATAAAAGCTGATGTCCTGGAGAACCCCCAACTACCAGCCACCCTGATTCTTCTTGTCTGCCCAGGGATCTGAGCCATATGCAGGGTGAATGACTTCATATTTGGGAGGACCTTCACGCAAGTTACACAGCCCTTCAGCATTTGATGGGGTTGCGCACACAGCATTTGACAAAGGTTCTCTGTCCCAGAACGTCCCCACCTCAGGAGTGTCTTCCCATTAACCACCTTCCACTCACTCTGGGGACCAGAGATACCTGGGCCCAGGCGAGTACAAGAGGACATGTATTCTGGGGCCTGGAGGGAGAGCCTGTCTGTCAATACCCCCTGAGCAGCTGGCTGTGTGACTGCTTCCTTTAGCAAGGTCAGTCACATAGTTCACTCCTGGAGCCTGAGTCCCAAGTTTGTTTCCCTGGTTGAACAGAGGATGTTAGCCCCTCTTTGAGAATTCTGTTGGCCACCATTTCCTTAACCTTTGGGCATTGTGCCCACTTATGCGCTTTTTGTCTGCAGTAATTACATCTCAGCTCTCTGAGGTCCCTTGGAGGAGATTAGCTCCCCTCGGCCACTCCCCCACTTCTGGGCTACCTCCCTGGGTTCCCTTGCCCCGGATCCATGCTTAGGCCAGTCCCCTTTGGGTCTCTTGTCATACATGTCCACAAACTCATCGGCCAACTTTAGGCTTCCTGCCCACTAACCACAATTTTGGTCCTGAGTACAGATCAGTAGTATAATGGGCTTACCATCAATAAAAGGTTGGCCCTGTCACCCTAAGACCTGCCCCTAGGGTATTACTTCTGGGGTCAAGATGGATACATGAGTGGAAGCAAGGGGTGTCATGTGACCCGTCTAAGAACACCTCCCATCGACGTCTACCAATTGGGGTGGGTTTTGCCCCAAAGGACCGCCTCGAGCATTAGGTTAATCGTGTGACGTTTTCTCTGACAAAATACGTTCTGAACTATATACATAATGCTCAGGTTTCTGTGATGCACATACTTGGTAAAGTCTTTCGCAAGCAGAGTTCATCATATACTCGATGATAATCATATTTACGTTATTGGTAGGAAACAAACGGTCATCGTCAAAAGCATCAGCCAGCCCCTCCACAAAATTGATAAAAGGGATATTTACCGAGCTGTTCTTCATACAGAGGTTTCCAGCAAGAGTAACAGCACAAAATGTTTTCAGGTATTACAGACAATGTTCGGCGTTATCCAACACTTTTTTTAATACTGTAACTTTTTTTTTCCTGCAGTTGCTAGGCCCTGTGAGAATTACAGAAAAGGGGTCTTAACACCTCCGTATCCATTTTCAAAAGCCACAGGGCAGGGTTTTAAACCTTTCGCAGAGAATCCTCTTGTTGTAAACATCTTTCTGCATTTTCTTAAGGGGTCTGTCTCTATTTGCCACTAATTTTTATTCCTTGCAATAGAGGGTTGCTGCACCTCAATCTTTTTTGGGAGTGTTCTCTCCCAAGTCCACGCTATAGTCCAGGACTAGATCATTCAAACTGTCAAAGTTGATCTTTTCACAGTTGACTACATTCAGGGTAATCCCTTTGGTTTTCATACAGGCCTTTTCTCCCTACAGCTTGTACCTGTACGTTTTCAGGCCGGCTGACACAAACTCCGTGATGTGTTGATCTGGCACGATCTCGCTTGTGAGGTCCCCTAAATAATCCCCCAGAGGAGGGTTCCAGTCATCTTCCCTTTTCACAAATATCACAGAGTCAGTGTTGTGGTACAGGCACCGCTCTTGCGGCCTGTCTAGTAGGTTGTATAGTTCTAAGCAGGCATAAGCGGTGTTGAAACAGGCTATGAAGACGTTGGTATTGCTGGAGTCTGAGTACCGGTCTATTGCATACTTTCAAGACCCACACGCTGTTTCATTGTTGATAAACTCCCAGGATGAAACCTCGTAATTGGGGGAAAACAGGTATTGAAAGAATTAGTCGGGGTCTCTCTCGATCCTGGTATTGGGTCTGTTTGTTCTTTGGCCAAATTTTACCCCACAGAGAATTAAAAAACCGTTTAGCGATTTGGCGCTTAGTGGGGTTGTGTGTGATCTTATGTTGGCAGTAACTGTCTAACGACGAAGTACGCATCGTAACCTTTAGAATTGTGCAATATAAACGTGTAGTCCTGGAACTTTTTGCCAATAAAGGTCTTAACAAAGGTAGAAAGACACTCACCGCCCTTAAATTCCTAGGATTTTTCTGTCTTTAGGGACCTAGCAAAAATGTAATTGGACACATGCAACCCAGTCTCCTGCATGCATCCAAAATCATAAAAAAATATACTTTCTGATGATTCAGGCTTTCTAATGCTGTCCATAAAACCCAGGTGGCTGTCTATATCCCCAGCGATCAAACCCTGACACTACTTACAGCACCTCCCTTTGCACCTGTGCCCCTTGTCCACGTAAGACTGAGATTTATCACACAGTTTTAGACAGTGATTCAACTTATTTTTGAATGAAGAGTCCTATTTTCCCCAAATCTTTTTTTAGAATACCGAAGTGCTGTGTCTAGCTTATGGAGGTGGAAGAATAGTTCATAACAATTGTCAGATACTTCATAAAGAGATCCCTGCATCGTAGGAGCTTTCAGTTCCCCTTTTTTATTCACAACCCCTAAAGCGCATGCTCCGGGTTTGTGAATGTGTGTGTTTTTTGCTCAGTTTTCTCAGGGCTTGGTGTGGTGTTGACCGCTGAGGAACTGGAGTTGTTTGCGTCGTTGCTTTTTACCAGTGTCTTCTGTTTTGTCCTTGGACTTGATGTAGTAGAGCTTTGGACTGCCCTGATGCTGCTTCTGCTGTTTTCCACTGGCGTGGTGGTGGTGGTGGTGGTTAAAGGTCTCAGAGTGGATTCCTGGTTCTTTGGCGT
>NW_020701993.1:0-1562 GCF_002925995.2 Terrapene triunguis | reverse complement strand
TAAAATACTCATTCGGGTATTTTTCTATTTAAAAAGTCATAGCTTTATACAAAATAATCCATTTCAGGCTGCACAACACACACAGCTTTTGAGTTTATTTCTACCACTAGTGTTTCTCCAAAACCTAGACATTTTTTAATACAAGCATGTTTCCACCATGAACCCAAAAACAGTGTGCAATAAAATACTTTTTAAATCCCCCACCATAACTGTCCTGCATAGGCCCCCTAAATGACCAACCATTTAAACACTAAAACCAACTTTTATTTAAACCACATAAAAACACATTTTGCACAGAATAAAAAAAAACCCAGTAGTTTCAAACACACCAAGCCAACAGTTTTCTATAAAATACTTTAAAGAAACCTCACACTTATCTCTAGCAGAGGCCACAAACTCACAATTTAAACATTTAAAACTATTTTAAACAAGACAAACCTGGTTTTAAAAACACACCACATTTTGCAGAATAAGAAACCCTGTTAGTTTGAAACATTCAAAAGCAAGTTTGCAACAAAATATTTTTAAAAGCCCACACTTCTCTAGCAGAGGCCCCTGAATCACCAACAATTTAAACATTAAAACCAACTTAATTTTTTTTAAAACACACACACACACACACACACACACCCCAATTGCATAAATTTACCTTCCACCACAAGGTAAAGGGATGCTGGCACATAGCTATTCTGTTTTTCCCCCATGTGTATTTGGACCTTTGGGTGAAAGAACAAGCAAAAATTTTACTTAGTAGTATTGCCAAAATGCATCAAACCCCTATACAACTGTGCAATACCTGGTGTGTTTTTATTTTTTATTTTTTTAAATTTAACAATATTAAGCACAACTATAGTTAAAAATGAGGTTTTACCTGTCCCTGGTGAAATGCAGCTTGAAGTTGCTGTTTCCATGCTAAACAGATCTGTATATAAAGGTAATGTCTCCTTATTGATAAGGATAGCATAGACAAAGAGTAACATTATATAATATATATTTTCAGAGTTAAAAACCAGCAATATACCTCATCTTGCAATCCAGCAGCTATTCTGTTCAAGATAATTTCTGTTACAAGAAGACAGTCTGTGAAAACATGAGGTTTTTAATAGCATCCTAGCTCTTTGTTTCAAACAAACTTCAAAGTCTGTAGTTAGCAGGTTGATTTGATCACTACAACTCTGAATTAATAGATTCCTAAGGAATTTAGGCAACCCTTCCCAAACGCTCTCTTCTGTGATCTTTGGTCGTGTGTGAAAATTAAGGGCATGTCTTCTATAAAAATTGACCTAATTTTATAGTGAAGTCAGTCTTTAGAAAGCGATTTGTGTACAGTCGATCGTGTATGTCCCCACTAAGCACAGTAGGTTGGTGGAGTGGCTAGCATTGACTCAGACTGGTGCACTGTGGGTAGCTATCCCACAGTCCCCACTGGAATTCTGGGTTAAGCTCCCAATGCCTGATGGGGCAAAAACATTGTCACGTGTGGTTTTGGGTACATGTCATCAGTCTCCCCTCCCTCCTTCCTTTAAAGCAACGGCAAACAATCGTTTTGCGCCTTTTTTTCC
>NW_020701992.1:0-2100 GCF_002925995.2 Terrapene triunguis | reverse complement strand
TCCCATCTGTCCTTTTCATCATCATCTTCTCTGTACAGGATACAGGCTCATCTCAAAACTTTGGCACCCTGCTGACAATAATACGTGAGCTCTTTCTGCAAGTCAAATGTCTCACAACTGATATTGGGACAACATAAGAAATCCTGCTTTCTCCCTAGGCATCATGCTGTCGACGCCATAGTGTTCCACCCCGGGCATAGGCCCCACATAACTTTTTGATTTTTCTAAAGTGTTTATTAAAAAAAAAAGTGGGAAATACCCTTTGCAACCGTCAAACCTCATCGCCTGCGGGAGCTTGCTAAGCTTTATGGGCAAGAAGTTTCAAGTGTCTATAAAACAAAGGCCTAGGGCCTTCACTTCCACACACATTAGTTTACTACCCTGAGTTATCAGTTCTACGCACATCTTTTCCTTCAGTAACTGTCTAACAACCAAGTACGCATCGTAACCTTTGGAATTGTGCACTATAAATGTGTAGTCCTGGAACTTTTTGCCAATAAAGGTCATAACAAAGGTAGAAAGAAACTCCCCTCCCTTAAATTCCTAGGATTTTTCTGGCTTTAGGGACCTTGCACAAATGTAATTGGGCACAGGCAACCCAGTCTCCTACATGCATTCAAAATTGTAAAAAAAATATACTTTCTGATGATTCAGGCTTTCTAATGCTGTCCATAAAACACAGGTGGCTGTCTATATCCCCAGCGATCAAACCCTGACACTGCTTACAGCACCTCCCTTTGGACCTGTGCCCCTTGTCCATGTAAGACTGAGATTTATCACACAGTTTTAGACAGTCATTCAACTTATTTTTTGATGCACAGTCTACATGTCTGTCTAAACACTCTTTGGACCAACAATAGAGTCTACAGTTAGGATACCTCAGCTGCACACCCACACTGTCTGAGCACGTCACACTCAAGCAGAGACGGCAACGACAAGAGTGGTCGTGACTGTACACCGCGTGGCAAAACTCTCCATTTTTCACACTGAATAACTTTTTCACATCCAGAACCCCATAATAATGCTCATTGTGCCACAGGATGAAAAAAAGCCTTGGGGTACACTGGGCCCCCTGGTTTAAAAGAACCCCACCCACCTTTTGCCACATAAAGCACCAGCTGTATATTGACTTGTAAATGCTGTTCAAATGCCGCTACGTCTCAGCATAATCTTTTTTCGGTCTGACTACCCCAGTTTCTCATGCAACTTTCTCGCCCTGATTAACAATTCCGCATCTGTAGGTTTACAGTCGGACGTGACGGCCAAGAGCCTGCCTGCAAAACGCAGATTGGCACCAGTGTAAGTCAGGTCCACTAAACACTGTCTCTTTTTATGGACGATTTGACTACTGAGGATAGAACTTAAAACTCTACGGCCACCCCCACCATGGTTTTTTACAACTGTCACAATGAGGCGCAACGTCCCATCGATATGCATCTCTCTCTTACTCTAACAACTTTGAGGTCTGATTTAAGAAATCTTCAGCAGACAGCTCATCCCTAGTTATTATCAAAATCAAAGGGTTGGTTAAATTACAACTCTCTCTAAACATAACTGAATGCAATCGTCCGGGGCTAGCCTACTGTGAACGTCCTTGAGAACTAACTGTATCCCCCCGTGTACAGCTTCAACGACCTGCTGAGCTGAATTTTATTCACTCAAGATTGACAAAACAAAATTCTTCGCAATACACTGAACCCCCAAATCTAGGTCATTCCCGTTGCCAACTTCTCACTCGCTCACATACATGTCTGTTTTGGGGGTCTGCATCTGCATTTTCAGGGTTACTTTGGGGTTCCTCTATGGGACCGTCAGATGCTATTTGAGAGTTAGACTCCGAGGGCCCACCGTGAGGCTCATCCGGAGTAGACTGGGATCCATCTAGGGAGCCTTCTGGGGAATTTTTTAAAATCCTTCTGAGTCACCACCGTCCCACAGGTCAGATTCCACCTCCCCATTCTCAGACACACCAGCTTGACAGCCTCCAAATGGGGCATCTTTTTCTTGTATTTTTTTATTCCTCATCACCTCTTGAGCCTCTTAAAAATTTTTTAGTGACCTTTGCCTGTAACTTTTTGGCAGGCATCTGTTTACCCCCGC
>NW_020701991.1:0-1069 GCF_002925995.2 Terrapene triunguis | reverse complement strand
CTCTACGGCCACCCCCACCCATGTTTTTTACAACCGTCACAAAGAGGCGCAACGTCCCATCGCCATGCATCTCTCTCTTACCCTCTTACAGCTTGGAGGTCTGAGTTAAGAAATCTTCAGCAGACAGCTCAACTGGAGTTGTTTGCTTCGTTGCTTTTCACCAGTGTCTTTTGTTTTGTCCTTGAGTTTGATGTAGTAGAGCTTTGGACTGCCCTGATGCTGCTTCTGCTCTCTTCTGCTGTTTTGCATTGGCGTGGTGGTGGTTAAAGGTCTCATACAGCTGATCCCTAGTTCTTATCAAAAACAAAGGGTTGGTTAAATTACGACTCTCTAAACATAACTGAACGCAATCGTCCGGGGCGAGCCTACTGTGAACGTTATTGAGAACTAACGGTATCCCTCGTGTACGGCTTCAACGACCTGCTGAGCTGAATTTTATTCACTCAAGATTGACAAAACATTCTTCACAATACACGGAACCCCAAAATCTAGGTCATTCCCGTTGCCAACTTCTCACTCTCTCACATACATGTCTGTTTTGGTGGTCTGCATCTGCATTTTCAGGGTTACTTTGGGGTTCCTCTATGGGACCGTCAGATGCTATTTGAGAGTTAGACTCAGAGGGCCCACCGTGAGGATCATCCGGAGTAGACTGGGACCCATCTAGGGAGCTTTCTGGGGAATTTTTAAAATCCTTCTGAGTCACCACCGCCCCGCAGGTCAGATTCCACCTCCCCGTTCTCAGACACACCAGCTTGAGAGCCTCCAAACGGGGCATCTTTTTCTTTTTTTTATTCCTCATCACCTCTTGAGCCTCTTAATCTTTTTTACAGTGATCTTTGCCTGTAACTTTTTGGCAGGCATCTGTTTATCCCCCAAACGCTGTTCTCCCTTTCGTTTATGCCTTAGCTGATGGGTGCCTTTGAGGATGCCCCTTTTACACAGGCCCCTTTCCATGACTAGTCAGGCCTGCTCAGAGTGTCTCTCTGGAAAAATTGAAGTATTTTTCAAAAAGTCACCCGCAAGAGCTTTTGCTTTTGAAACAGTCATTCATTCTTTTAGAACCCGA
>NW_020701990.1:0-1152 GCF_002925995.2 Terrapene triunguis | reverse complement strand
TGACTACCGCATCATCAGGAGAGCTGCCCATGCCTGATTAGGGAAACACTTTACAAAATTCACCAAAACTACAAAATCTAAGTATCTGAGGGGCAGCCGTGTTAGTCTGAATCTGTAAAAAGCAACGGAGGGTCCTGTGGCACCTTTAAGACTAACAGAAGCATTGGAGCATAAGCTTTCGTGGGTGAATGCCCACTTGCATCTGATGAAGTGGGCATTCGCCCACGAAAGCTTCTGCTCCAATGCTTCTGTTAGTCTTAAAGGTGCCACAGGACCCTCCGTTGCTTTTTACAAAATCAAAGTTTACCATCTTTCTCGCCCACACCTATGTATTTGCTTAAAATACAAAACCGCATAAAACAACCAAACTAATAAGCGAAATATATTTACTGGGCTTCATCCATCCGTCAGACGTTGATGCTGGTGAATTTTCCTTTTTAGCTGTCTCTTTCCTTTCTCCTTTGAGCTTGTTTACCCTTTGGTTTAAGGGTCTCTTATGTTTTGACCATACTGCGGAGCAGACATCATTACAAGACTGTTTAATAGTAAACTTACATAAAATACTCATTGGGGTATTTTTCTATTTAAAAAGTCATAGCTTTATACAAAATAATCCATTTCAGGCTGCACAACACACACAGGTTTTGAGTTTATTTCTACAAAGTGTTTCTCCAAAACCTAGACATTTTTTAATACAAGCCCGTTTCCACCATGCACCCAAAAACAGTGTGCAATAAAATACTTTTTAAATCCCCCACCATAACTGTCCTGCATAGGCCCCCTAAATCACCAACTTTTTAAAACCACTTAACACATTTTGCACAGAATAAAAAAAAAACCCAGTAGTTTCAAACACACCAAGCCAACAGTTTTCTATAAAAGACTTTAAAGAAAACTCACACTTATCTCTAGCAGAGGCCACAAACTCACAATTTAAACATTTAAAACTATTTTTAAAAACACCCCACATTTTGCAGAATAACCAACCTGTTTGCAACAAAATATTTTTAAAAACCCACACTTCTCTCTAGCAGAGGCCCCTGAATCACCAACAATTTAAACATTAAAACCAACTTAATTTTTTACTTACATACCCCCCCCCCCACACACACACACACGTCAATTGCATAAATTTACTTTCCACCACAAGGT
>NW_020701989.1:0-1564 GCF_002925995.2 Terrapene triunguis | reverse complement strand
TAAAATGCTTTTTAAATCCCCCACCATAACTGTCCTGCATAGGCCCCCTAAATCACTAACTTTTTAAAACCACTTAACACATTTTGCACAGAATAAAAAAAAACAACCCAGTAGTTTCAAACACACCAAGCCAACAGTTTTCTATAAAATACTTTAAAGAAACCTCACACTTATCTCTAGCAGAGGCCCCAAACTCACAATTTAAACATTTAAAACTATTTTTTTAAAAACACCCCACATTTTGCAGAATAAAAAACCTGTTTGCAACAAAATATTTTTAAAAACCCACACTTCTCTCTAGCAGAGGCCCCTGAATCATCACCAATTTAAACATTAAAACCAACTTAATTTTTTACACACACACGTACGTACGTACGTCAATTGCATAAATTTACCTTCCACCACAAGGTAAAGGGATGCTGGCACATAGCTATTCTGTTTTTCCCCCCATGTGTATTTGGACCGTTGGGTGAAAGAACAAGCAAAATTTTTAATTAGTAGTATTCCCAAAATGCCTCAAACCCCTATGCAACCTGTGTAATACCTGGTGGGGGTGGGTGTGTGTGTGTGTGTGTGTGTGTGTGTGTGTGTGTGTTTTTTAACAGTATTAAGCACAACTATAGTTAAAAACGGGGGTTTACCTGTCCCTGGTGAAATGCAGCTTGAAGTTGCTGTTTCCATGCTAAACAGATCTGTATATAAAAGTAATATATCCTTATTGATAAGGATAGCATGGACAAAGAGTAACATTATACAATATATATTTTCAGAGTTAAAAACCAGCAACATACCTAGTCTTGCAATCCAGCAGCTATTCTGTTCAAGATAGTTTGTTATAAGAGAACAGTCTGCAAAAACCTGAGGTTTTTAATACCATCCTAGCTCTGTTTCAAACAAACTTCAAAGTCTGTAGTTAGCAGGTTGATTTGATCACCACAACTCTGAATTAATAGATATGTAAGGAATTTAGGCAACCCTCCCCAAACAAGTCAATCTTTAGAAACACGATCGACTATAAAAAATTGGATGTTAAAAGGGTGTTGGTGCTGTTTGCTGAGTAGGTTAGACCTCAGTGCAACCAATATTCCCATTTTTATTGCTGCTTGTTGTATGCTCCACAATATCTGAGTAATGGGGAGATGGTTATGGTGGGGTGGGAGGTTGAGGCAAATCGCCTGGCAGCCAGTTTTGGACAGCCAGACATGAGGGCGCTTAGAAGAGCACAGCTAGGCGTGCTGTGCATCAGAGAGGCTTTGAAAAACAGTTTCATGACTGACCAGGCTACGGTGTGACAGCTGCGTGTTTGTCGTTGATGCAAAACTGCCTCCTTTGTTGAATGTACTTCCCTGTAAGCCAATCCCCCTCCCCACTTCGACCACAGAGGGCAAAGGAAATAAAGTCCCTATTGTTTTGAATCCATTCCTTCATTCCTTCTTTATTTAAAAAAAAAAAAAAAGGGAAAACACTGACAAAGTAGCCCAGGTGGGGGAGGGGAAGGAGAGAAGGACAAGGCCACATAGCTTATTGTAGCTACACTACAAATCAAAACTGTTTGACTGACAGC
>NW_020701988.1:0-3268 GCF_002925995.2 Terrapene triunguis | reverse complement strand
CACTATTTCCATATCAAATTCTTGTAGGAGAAGCTTGGAATTTGAGCTTGGAATTTGAGTTAGTTTTAACCAGATAAATGGTGAATGATCCATTAAGACCCTGAACTTTCTATTGGAAAGGTAGCTGCTGGTCCTTCCAGCTCCTTGACATGTTCAATTGGAGCCTTCTAGATCCTTGGCCGTTACAGAAGCAGGGACTGGATCCTGTCTTAGAGAGTCATTTCCCAGAAGGTTATAAAAGCTGATGTCCTGGAGAACCCCAACTACCAGCCACCCTGATTCTTCTTGTCTGCCCAGGGATCTGAGCCATATGCAGGGTGAATGACTTCATATTTGGGAGGACCTTCACCCAAGTTACACAGCCCTTCAGCATTTGATGGGGTTGCGCACACAGCGTTTGACAAAGGTTCTCTGTCCCAGAACGTCCCCACCTCAGGAGTGTCTTCCCATTAACCACCTTCCACTCACTCTGGGGACCAGAGATACCTGGGCCCAGGCGAGTACAAGAGGACATGTATTCTGGGGCCTGGAGGGAGAGCCTGTCTGTCAATACCCCCTGAGCAGCTGGCTGTGTGACTGCTTCCTTTAGCAAGGTCAGTCACATAGTTCACTCCTGGAGCCTGAGTCCCAAGTTTGTTTCCCTGGTTGAACAGAGGATGTTAGCCCCTCTGAGAGTTCTGTTGGCCACCATTTCCTTAACCTTTGGGCATTGTGCCCACTTATGCGTTTTTTGTCTGCAGTAATTACATCTCAGCTCTCTGAGGTCCCTTGGAGGAGATTAGCTCCCCTCGGCCACTCCCCCACTTCTGGGCTACCTCCCTGGGTTCCCTTGCCCCGGATCCATGCTTAGGCCAGTCCCCTTTGGGTCTCTTGTCATACATGTCCACAAACTCATCGGCCAACTTTAGGCTTCCTGCCCACTAACCACAATTTTGGTCCTGAGTACAGATCAGTAGTATAATGGGCTTACCATCAATAAAACGTTGGCCCTGTCACCCGAAGACCTGCCCCTAGGGTATTACTTCTGGGGTCAAGATGGATACATGAGTGGAAGCAAGGGGTGTCATGTGACCCGTCTAAGAACACCTCCCATCGACGTCTACCAATTGGGGTGGGTTTTGCCCCAAAGGACCGCCTTGAGCATTAGGTTAATCGTGTGACGTTTTCTCTGCCAAAATACGTTCTGAACTATATACATAATGCTCAGGTTCCTGTGATGCACGTACTTGGTAAAGTCTTTCGCGAGCAGAGTTCATCATATACTCGATGATAGTCATATTTACTTTATTGGTAGGAAACAAACGGTCATCGTCAAAAGCATCGGCCAGCCCCTCCACAAAATTGATAAAAGGGATATTTACCGAGCTGTTCTTCAAACAGAGGTTTCTAGCAACAGTAACAGCACGAAATGTTTTCAGGTATAACAGACAATGTTTGGCATTATCCAACACATTTTTTTTTTTTTTAGTACGGTAACTTTTTTCCTGCAGTTGCTAGACCCTGTGAGAATTACAGAAAAGGGGTGTTTCCACCTCGTATCCATTTTCAAAAGCCACAGGGCAGGGTTTTAAACCTTTCTCAGAGAACCCTCTTGTTGTAAAGGTCTTTCTGTGTTTTCTTAAGGGGTCTGTCTCTATTTGCCACTAATTTGTATTCCTTGAGATAGAGGGTTGCTGCACCTCAATCTTTTTTGGGGTGTTCTCTCCCAAGTCCGCACCATAGTCCAGGACTAGATCATTCAAACTGTCAAAGTTGATCTTTTCACAGTTGACTACATTCAGGGTAATCCCTTTGGTTTTCATACAGGCCTTTTCTCCCTATAGCTTGTACCTGTACGTTTTCAGGCCAGCTGACACAAATCCGTGATGTGTTGATCTGGCGCGATCTCGCTTGTGAGGTCCCCTAAATAATCCCATAGAGGAGGGTTCCAGTCATCCTCCCTTTTCACAAATATCAGAGTCAGTGTTGTGGAACAGGCACGGCTCTAGCAGGTTGTATAGTTCTAAGTGGGCATAAGCGGTGTTGAAACAGGCTATGAAGACGTTGGTATTGCTGGAGTCCGAGTACCGGTCTATTGCATACTTTCAAGACCCGCACGCTGTTTCATTGTTAATAAACTCCCAGGATGAAACCTTGTAATTGGGGGGGAAAACTGGTACTGAAAGAGTTCGTCAGGGTCTCTCTCCATCCTGGTATTGGGTCGGTTTGTTCTTTGGCCAAATTTACCCCACAGAGAATTAAAAAACCGATTTGGCACTTAGCGGGGTTCAGTGTGATCTTGTGTTGGCAGTAACTGTCTAACGACGAAGTACGCATCGTAACCTTTAGAATTGTGCGCTATAAACGTGTAGTCCTGGAACTTTTTGCCAATAAAGGTCTTAACAAAGGTAGAAAGACACTCACCTCCCTTAAATTCCTAGGATGTTTCTGGCTTTAGGGACCTTGCACAAATGTAATTGGGCACATGCAACCCAGTCTCCTATGTGCATTCAAAATAGTAAAAAAATTTACTTTCTGATGATTCAGGCTTTCTAATGCTGTCCATAAAACACAGGTGGCTGTCTATATACCCAGCGATCAAACCCTGACACTACTTACAGCACCTCCCTTTACACCTGTGCCCCTTGTCCACGTAAGACTGAGATTTATCACACAGTTTTAGACAGTGATTCAACTTATTTTTGAATGAAGAATCCTATTTTCCCCAAATCTTTTTAGAATACCGAAGTGCTGTGTCTAGCTTATGGAGGTGGAAGAATAGTTCATAACAATTGTCATACTTCATAAAGAGATCCCTGCATTGTAGGAGCTTTCAGTTCCCTTTTTTATTCACAACCCCTAAAGCGCATGCTCCGGGTTTGTGAATGTGTGTGTTTTTGCTCAGTTTTCTCGGGGCTTGGTGTGGTGTTGACCGCTGAGGAACTGGAGTTGTTTGCGTCGTTGCTTTTTACCAGTGTCTTCTGTTTTGTCCTTGGACTTGATGTAGTAGAGCTTTGGACTGCCCTGATGCTGCTTCTGCTCTCTTCTGCTGTTTTCCATTGGCGTGGTGGTTAAAGGTCTCAGAGTGGATTCCTGGTTCTTTGGCGTTTCTGGTGGAGGTGTCCCTGTCGCTCTGACTACCGCATCATCAGGAGAGCTGCCCAGGCCTGATTAGGGAAACCTTTTACAAAATTCACCAAAACCACACAATCTAAGTTTACCATCTTTCTCGCTCACACCTAATGTATTTGCTTAAAATACAAAACCGCATAAAACAACCAAACTAATA
>NW_020701987.1:0-1319 GCF_002925995.2 Terrapene triunguis | reverse complement strand
TAGCTTATTGTAGCTACACTACAAATCAAAACTGTTTGACTGACAGCCTTCTGTTGCTTGGGCCATCCTCTGTAGTTGAGTGGCTGGGTGTCTGGAGCCTCCCTTCCCGCGTTCTTGGGCGTCTTGGTGAGGAGGCTATGGAACATGGGGAGGAGGGTAGGCGGTTATACAATGGCTGCAGCGGGGGTCTGGTGGAGCTGCAGGAAAGGAAACTAGAGCACAGACGCCTGATCGTGTCCGTGTGCTCCCCCATTAGCCTCAGCATCTCCTGCGTGTTCCGATCACGCTCGCTGTATGCTTTCCTGGCCGCTGCCACCGAATGCCTGCATGCATTCAGCTGTGCACAAATGTGTGTCCTGTACTGTCCAGCCCTTTCCTGGACAATACAAGCTCATATAAAGTCTGCCATTTTATTAATGGGAATGATATGCCCATGTCCTGTTATCCCAAATGTAGTTCCCCAGACACACTGGATTAGATAAATTACAAGTTTACAGACTGAGTACAAATAATGAGGCATAAGTCAAATCTTTACAAGACAAAGAGCAAATGCAACTAATGCCTAACTTAACAAGTATGGTAAATTCAAAGCAAAGTTTTTTCTCACAGCAGCCCTACCGGCCAATCTTTCTAGGCCTGGACCCCTTCTTCTGTTTAATGGCTGCTTCCTTTGTTCCTTCTGGTGCAGTGCAGAGAGCAAGGGGGGAAGGGTCCCTTGGGTTGTTTCCCCTTTCTCTTTATAATCCTCTTCTCCCCCTTGGAGAAGCATCTGCACCTGGGAGCATGGACAGGCAGTCTGCGTAGATGGGAACCCCATACTGTTTCTTTGCTTAGATGAAGACTTTCTGCCCATGCCCTTTTTCCTGCCAGTGAATAGCCATTTAGCAGGTGATGGCCATTGACCTTGTTGACACCTGGCTGAGGCATCGGCTTGCCGTTTGCCTCTGAGGAACTGGTTTAGCCACCCATCAGGCTAGGAACATGTCTTAGTAACACCATACAGTGGAATCTTATAACTCTTCATAAAATGTTGCCACACATTTTACCAGGACAATAATGACCAGCAAATTGAGTTTTCCAGTGATAGCTCACAAGGCATACTTTGTACAAGGATTACGATGGTGTGCCAGGAATTAATCCAGGGGTGTGGTCTCACTCCTTCTCCCTTTACAAAGCTGCAGAAGGATTTAGCCACTGGCTGAGCTAGAGGAGGTAAGTCAGGGCCCTCTTTTCAGGATGGCGTCTTCCACCATTTTCTTTTCCCTTGATGTGCACTATTTCCATATCAAATTCTTGTAGGAGAAGCTTGGAATTTGAGC
>NW_020701986.1:0-2530 GCF_002925995.2 Terrapene triunguis | reverse complement strand
GCAGTGGGGCTGATTGATGCAGTGGAACGCTGATTCTGGGCCCGGCAAACAAGCACAGACTGGTGAGACCGCATAGTGTTGCGGGTTTGGGATGATTCCCAGTGGCTGCGAAACTTTCGCATGCATAAGGCCACTTTCATAGAACTTTGAGTTGCTTTCCTCTGCCCTGAAGCACAGGAATACCAAGATGAGACCTGCCCTGACAGTTGAGAAGCGAGTGGCGATTGACTGGTAGCAATTAGGTGTTGCAAGCTTCCACAGGGCTGTCGGGAATCAATTTGGAGTGGACAAATCTACTGCGGGGGCTGCTGTGATCCAAGTAGCCAAGGCAATCAAACTTCTGCTAGTAAGGGTAGTGACTTTGGGAAATGCGCAGGTCCTAGTGGATGACTTTGCTGCAATGGGGTTGCCTAACTGTGGTGGGGTGACTCATATCCCTATCTTGGCACCGGACCACCTTGCCAAACAGTACATAAACCACAAGAGGTACTTCTCAATGGTGCTGCAAGCACTGGTGGATCACAAAGGACGTTTCGCCGACATCAACATGGGATGGTCGGGAAAGGTGCATGACGCTTCCATCTTTCGGAACTCCAGGGTGTTCGAAAAGCTGCAAGAAGGGACTTTCTTCCCAGACCAGAAAATTACCATTGGGGATGTTGAAATGACAATAGTTACTTTTGCTCCCATGGCTCATGAAGCCATACACAGGCAGCTTGGACAATAGTAAGGAGCAGATTAACTATAGGCTGAGCTGAACAAGTGCAGAATGGTGGTAGAATGTGCCTTTGGATGTTAAAAGGGCGTTGGCGCTGTTTGCTGAGTAGGTTAGACCTCAGTGCAACCAATATTCCCATTGTTATTGCTGTGTGCTCCACAATATGAGTAAGGGGGAGACGTTTATGGTGGGGTGGGAGGTTGAGGCGAATCGCCTGGCAGCCAGTTTTGGACAGCTAGACATGAGGGCGATTAGAAGAGCACAGCTCGGTGCGCTGCACATCAGAGAGGCTTTGAAAAACAGTTTCATGACTGAGCAGGCTATGGTGTGACAGGTGTGTGTGTGTGTGTGTGTGGATGCAAAACCGCCTCCTTTGTTGAATGTACTTCCCTGTAAGCCAATCCCCCTCCCCACTTCGACCACAGCTGGCAAAGGAAATAAAGTCCCTATTTTGAATCCATTCATTCTTTATTTATTTAAAAAAAAAAAAAATGGAGCTCAGTGACAAGGTAGCCCGGGTGGGGTGGGGAAGGCCCGGGCCACATTGTTTATTGTAGCTACACTACAAATCAAAGCTGTTTGAATGACAGCCTTCTGTTGCTTGGGCCATCCTCTGGAGTTGGGTGTCTGGAGCCTCCCTCCCCATGTTCTTGGGCGTCTGGGTGAGGAGGATGTGGAACATGGGGAGGACGGTAGGCGGTTACACAATGGCTGCAGCGGTTGTCTGTGTTCCAGTTGCCTTTCCTGCCGCTCCACCAGACACCTGATCATGTCCGTGTGCTTCCCCCCATTAGCCTCAGCATCTCCTCCTGTGTGTTCCAATCACGCTCACTTTCTGCTTTCCTGGCCGCTGCCACCGAATGCCTCTTGCCACCGAGAACCTCTTGCTGTAAACGTCTTTCTGCGTTTTCTTAAGGGTCTGTCTCTATTTGCCACTGACTTTTATTCCTTGCGATAGAGGGTTGCTGCACCTCAATCTTTTTTGGGGTGTTCTCTCCTAGGTCCGCGCTATAGTCCAGAACTAGATCGTTCAAACTGTCAAAGTTGATCTTTTCACAGTTGGCTACATTCAGGGTAATCCCTTTGGTTTTCATACAGGCCTTTTCTCCCTACAGCTTGTACCTGTACGTTTTCAGGCTGGCTGACACAAAGTCCGCGATGTGTTGATCTGGCGCGATCTCGCTTGTGAGGTCCCCTAAATAATCCCCCAGAGGAGGGTTCCAGTCATCCTCCCTTTTCACAAATATCACAGAGTCAGTGTCGTGGTACAGGTACCGCTCTTGCAGCCTGTCTAGCAGGTTGTATAGTTCTAAGCGGGCATAAGCGGTGTTGAAACAGGCTATGAAGACGTTGGTATTGCCGAAGTCTGAGTACCGGTCTATTGCATACTTTCAAGACCCACACGCTGTTTCATTGTTTATAAACTCCCAGGATGAAACCTCGTAATTGGGGGGGGGGGAAACAGGTACTGAAAGAGTTCGTTAGGGTCTCTCGCAATCCTGGTATTGGGTCGGTTTGTTCTTTGGCCAAATTTACCCCACAGAGAATTAAAAAAACGTTTAGCGATTTGGCGCTTAGCGGGGTTCAGTGTGATCTTGTGTTGGCAGTAACTGTCTAACGACGAAGTATGAATCGTAACCTTTGGAATTGTGCGCTATAAACATGTAGTCCTGGAACTTTTTGCCAATAAAGGTCTTAACAAAGGTAGAAAGACACTCACCGCCCTTAAATTCCTAGGATTTTTCTGTCTTTAGGGACCTAGCAAAAATGTAATTGGGCACATGCAACCCAGTCTCCTGTGTGCATTCAAAA
>NW_020701985.1:0-1061 GCF_002925995.2 Terrapene triunguis | reverse complement strand
GTTGAAGTGGACTGGAGTGTCTAATTCAGCAAGACGGGGTGCTGGAGCCCTGAGCTGGCAGGGAAAACAGAAGCAGGGGTAGTCTTGGCACATCGGGTGGCAGCTCCCAAGGGGGTTTCTGTGATCCAACCCGTCACAGTGGCGTAGTCGAGCAGGATCTGTGCACAGCTGATTGCTTTGAAATACTGGTAGTGATTTTAAGTGAGTTTTAAGTGTGGTGGCTGGAGAACAGACAAAGTGGTTACTGGTTTGTTATTTTCTGTTTGCTTATTTCGGGAAAGGGAAGTAGGGACAGAAAAGGAAGCAAAATAAGTAAGAATGAAGATCAAAAGAAGCTAAAACTACTCAAGTTGCAAATTGCCCAGAAAGACTGAACAATGGGCACTGGGAATGTCTCTGTTAACTAAGAAGCCCCTGAACTGAGTCCATCTCAGTTTCAGTGAACTGCAGATGGGTGTGGCCCAACCTCTGTCTGTGCTGAAGCTGACTGAAGTGTCTAACCTAGCAAGACAGGAGTGGAGGGGTGCCTGTTCTGGCAGGAGGGTGTTCTCTGTGGTATCCCAGCTCATCAAGCGATGGTCTCAAGGGGAGACAAATGGAAATTGATGTACAATTTGCCTGGGAAAGGAAAAGGCTGCCCACCAGCCTGGACTTAAGAGACAAAGCAAGTAAGACCCAGAAGCATAACCTGGCTGTAATGGAGTGGAAGAGGTGCACAGAGACACGTATCCTGGAGCTGGAAGTTGGGGTCCTGGTGACTGCTGCGGTGGGAACAAACCCCAAGGACTCTAGCTGGAAACAAACCCAACCTGAGTGAAAGGGGGGGGATTTTGCTGGCCAGCGAAAGGTCTCTCATAGCTTAGAGCTGTGAGCCTACAGCTGGATCAGGGTCTCTTTCCCTTTTGGGGGACACAGAAGTGTCTGCCCCATAGGGAAGCCCAAAACCGAATTTTAGATATACTGCCTCCGCCATGGTCAGTGTCCAAGTCTCTGGCAGTAAGTTCAGGAGGAGGGTGTGACGTTGTGCAGTCTATATGGTTTTATAAAAACATGATAATAAG
>NW_020701984.1:0-1093 GCF_002925995.2 Terrapene triunguis | reverse complement strand
TGTGACGTTGTGCAGTCTATATGGTTTTATAAAAACATGATAATAAGTGAATATAATGTAACTGGGATAGTTTTATAAAAATTTGATAAGTGACTATAATGCAACTGGGATATGCTTCGTGCAAAAGGTCTCTTGTAAGGTATCATTACAAAGTGCATAATCTACTGAGTATGTTCATCTGATTTGTATAAATGTACCACTCTTGTATCTAAAACTAGAAATATAAAATGTAACTCTGAGGGCCTATTGTAATTATGTAAAGTGTGGGCCATTAATGATGGTTTGGAATCTTAATGACTCCCATTGTCTGCAGATGGCTGTTTACCTGTGAGTCTCCCTGTATATGTGTGTGCTGGCAAGTGAGTAATGAAGTCTTGCAGTGACATGTGATCATGTCACCTGAACTGGAATCCATCTTTAACCTGGTGCTTTTCCAGTGAGGGGGGGTGGAAACCCAGAGAGACAAAGGGTTCCCGCCTTATGCAAAAGATATATAAAGGGGTGGAAGAGAAGAGAGAGGAGAGAGGAGCCATCATGGAGAAGCCCCTAGATAACACCTAAGCTGGAACAAAAGCTGTACCAGGGGAAAGAATTGTGCCCAGGCCTGGAAGGTGTCCAGTCTGAGAAAAACTTACTGAAGCATCTCTGAGGGTGAGATTATCTGTATTTAGTTTGATTAGGCATAGATTTGCGCATTTTATTTTATTTTGCTTGTGACTTACTTTGTTCTGTCTGTTACTACTTTAAACCACTTAAATCCTACTGTCTGTATTTAATAAAATCACTTTTTATTTAGTAATTTACTCAGAGTATGTATTAATACCTGGGGGAGCAAACAGCTGTGCATATCTCTCTATCAGTGTTATAGAGGGCGAACAATTTATGAGTTTGCCCTGCATAAGCTTTATGCAGGGTAAAACGGATTTATCTGGGTTTAGACCCCATTGGGAGTTGGGCATCTGAGTGCTAAAGACAAGCACACTCCTGTGAGCTGTTTTTGGGTAAACTTGTAGCTTTGGGACAAGTGATTCAGACCCTGGGTCTGTGTTGAAGTGGACTGGAGTGTCTAATTCAGCAAGACGGGGTGCTGGAG
>NW_020701983.1:1556-1802 GCF_002925995.2 Terrapene triunguis | reverse complement strand
CTAGCACTAGAAGGCTGACATTCCCCAAAATTTCATAAGTCCTTTCCTACCCACCTCACACAAGCCCCCGTCCAAGTTTCACCCCCCACGTTTCATGTCTGGTTCGCAATAAAATGTTTGTTTCTGTTCATTACTGTTTCAGTCAGGTTCTTTTGAGGGAGAGTCTGTCTGGAGGGGGGGAAGGGGCTTGGTAATTGGACAGGACAGTGACCTTTAGCAGGGTACAGAGGCGGTGTCAGGTCCAGC
>NW_020701983.1:0-1456 GCF_002925995.2 Terrapene triunguis | reverse complement strand
CAGTGCAGTCACTGGTTACCCTGGTCAGTCTGGGAGGTGCTTTTCATGTTTTGGGGGGGGGGGGTTGCTCTGTGACTTTGTGGCGGGGGAGGGCAGTTACAGATCTTATGCAGCGGTCCTTATCCTGGCTCACAGATCCACGCAGCAGGGGATCTGTAACCCTACCCCCCCTGCCAGAAAGTCACATAGCCGACACATACACACAGTCCCCCCCAGGAGTGCTGGCAGGCTCCATTGAAATAACCAGTCCACCAGTGCGGAGCCTGTCATTCCGGGAGTTTAGAAGTATCATTTGCATCAGAACACTAAACCCGCCCCCCGCCACAGTCTGCGTCCCCGGTTTAAAATATTCCCGCGAAAACAGCAATACAGACAACGGTGTTCATTAAAAAATCGAAATGATTTTATTTTTTGGGAAGGGGAAGGGGGTGAAGGTTGTATGTAACTGGAGAGGATAGTCAAAATGGACTGGGTAAAGAAACGGGGGCAGGTTCAGCTTTTCTGTCCACAAACTGAAAAGTCACTGGTTGCCCTGCTCACTCAGGAACCTAGCTTTCAAAGCCTCCCGGATGCACAGGGCGTCCCGCTGGGATCTTCTAATGGCCCGGCTGTCTGGCTGGACGTAATCAGCAGCCAGGCTATTTGCCTCTAGCTCCCACCCCGCCATAAAGGTCTCCCCCTTGCTCTCACACAGATTGTGGAGCACACAGCAAGCTGCAATAACGATGGGGATATTGGTTTCACTGAGATCACAGCGAGTGAGTAAGCTTCTCCATCTCCCTTTGAGACGGCCAAAAGCACACTCCACCACCATTCTGCACTTGCTCAGCCGGTAGTTGAAGAGTTCTTTTTCTGTGTCCAGGGCGCCAGTATAGGGCTTCATGAGCCAGGGCATTAGCGGGTAGGCTGGGTCCCCGAGGATGACTGTAGGCATCTCCACATCCCCAAGAGTTATTTTGTGGTCTGGGAAGTAAATACCTTCCTGCAGCCGTCTAAACAGACCAGAGTTCCTGAACACGCGAGCGTCATGAACCTTGCCCGGCCATCCGACGTAGATGTTTGTAAACCGTCCCCGATGGTCCACCAGTGCTTGCAGCACCATTGAAAAGTAGCCCTTTCTATTGATGTACTGGCTGGCCTGGTGGTCCGGTCCCAGGATAGGGATGTGAGTCCCATCTATAGCCCCACCGCAGTTTGGGAATCCCATCGCGGCAAAGCCATCTATGATGACCTGCGCGTTTCCCAGGGTCACTACCTTTGGGAGCAGTACCTTGACGATTGCCTTGGCTACTTGCATGACAACAACCCCCACGGTAGATTTGCCCACACCAAAGTGGTTCGCGACTGACCGGTAGCTGTCCGGCGTTGCAAGCTTCCAGAGGGCTATGGCCACTCGCTTCTGGACAGTCAGGGCTGCTCGCATGCGGGTGTCCTTGCGCTTCAGGGCAGGGGACAG
>NW_020701982.1:0-1383 GCF_002925995.2 Terrapene triunguis | reverse complement strand
CTAGCACTAGAAGGCTGACATTCCCCAAAATTTCATAAGTCCTTTCCCACCCACCTCACAGAAGCCCCCGGCCAAGTTTCACACCCCACGTTTCATGTCTGGTTCGCAATAAAATGTTTGTTTCTGTCCATTACTGTTTCAGTCAGGTTCTTTTGAGGGAGAGTCTGTCTGGAGGGGGGGAAGGGGCTTGGTAATTGGACAGGACAGTGACCTTTAGCAGGGTACAGAGGCGGTGTCAGGTCCAGCATCAGGACACATACACAGTGCAGTCACTGGTTACCCTGGTCAGTCTGGGAGGTGTTTTTCATGTTCTCCATTGAAATAACCAGTCCACCAGTGCGGAGCCTGTCATTCCGGGAGTTTAGAAGCATCATTTGCATCAGAACACTGAACCCGCCCCCCGCCACAGTCTGCGTCCCCGGTTTAAAATATTCCCGCGAAAACAGCAATACAGACAACGGTGTTCATTAACAAAATCGAAATGATTTTATTTTTTGGGAAGGGGAAGGGGGTGAAGGGGGTATGTAACTGGAGAGGATAGTCAAAATGAACTGGGTAAAGAAACGGGGGCAGGTTCAGCTTCTCTGTCCACAAACTGAAAAGTCACTGGTTGCCCTGCTCACTCAGGAACCTAGCTTTCAAAGCCTCCCGGATGCACAGGGCGTCCCGCTGGGATCTTCTAATGGCCCGGCTGTCTGGCTGGACGTAATCAGCAGCCAGGCTATTTGCCTCTAGCTCCCACCCCGCCATAAAGGTCTCCCCCTTGCTCTCACACAGATTGTGGAGCACACAGCAAGCTGCAATAACGATGGGGATATTGGTTTCACTGAGATCACAGCGAGTGAGTAAGCTTCTCCATCTCCCTTTGAGACGGCCAAAAGCACACTCCACCACCATTCTGCACTTGCTCAGACGGTAGTTGAACAGTTCTTTTTCTGTGTCCAGGGCGCCAGTATAGGGCTTCATGAGCCAGGGCATTAGCGGGTAGGCTGGGTCCCCGAGGATCACTGTAGGCATCTCCACATCCCCAACAGTTATCTTGTGGTCCGGGAAGTAAATACCTTCCTGCAGCCGTCTAAACAGACCAGAGTTCCTGAACACACGAGCGTCATGAACCTTGCCCGGCCATCCGACGTAGATGTTTGTAAACCGTCCCCGATGGTCCACCAGTGCTTGCAGCACCATTGAAAAGTAGCCCTTTCTATTGATGTACTGGCTGGCCTGGTGGTCCGGTCCCAGGATAGGGATGTGAGTCCCATCGATAGCCCCTCCGCAGTTTGGAAATCCCATCGCGGCAAAGCCATCTATGATGACCTGCGCGTTTCCCAGGGTCACAACCTTTGGGAGCAGTACCTTCACGATTGCCTTGGCTACTTGCATGAC